>NC_068914.1:129152444-129455521 GCF_023091745.1 Budorcas taxicolor | reverse complement strand
ACATCAGTGGTTTTCAACAAGAGTAGATTTTGTGCCCCCATCCCAACCTTTGGCACTGTCTGGAGACAATTTTGTTTACACAATTGTGGGGGAAATGGGCGGGGGGAGGAGTTGCTACGGGCATCTAGTGGATAGAAGCCAAGATTGCTGCTAAACATACTGAAATGCACAGAACATCTCCTCCTTCAGATACACCACATCATTCCCCCCGAAAAGAATTAACCAGTTCAAAATGTCAACAGTGTGTAGGATGTGAGTCCTGTACTCCACTAAATGGGATCAATCTAGTCTGGCTGCAGCACTTGCATCGAATTTTTATGTTTTATTTTGTTTAGCTTTGTCTCCTCCCCTGCACCGGCTCACTCTATGACACCTATGGAATGGCCCTTCATCTTTCTGCTTTGCTACATTATTCTGCTGTGGACCTGGAAAACCTTTTTTCAAGCTTATTACAACCATGTAACCTATGAAAAAAAAAAGGCTTTAGAACTATCATATGAGTACAGCTTAGTAGCTCAGAGACATAGGCTAATTAAATTATTTTCAATTTTCTAAGCTTAATTTTGGCTTATATCTATTCTAATTACTAGAAATCACCAGACTTCAAATATGTATTGCTGCAGTTTATTCAAAACTAAGAATCAACAAACAAAAAACACATAAAATAAAATAATAACAGAATGACTGTATTAATCTGTATACTACTAACACAGGATTGATCATATCTTGGAAAAAAGCTGATCTAAAATATGCCTTTCACCCTTAGTTAAGAATTATTGTAGCCAAATGAACCTCATAAACAAGACCTGGGGGAGGAAGGGCAGAATTGTTTACCTTTTTAAGAGTAGCCTTTATTGTATGTGCTTATTTTTTATGTATTTAATTTTAACATGAGATTTAGGTTGATACTTCAAAATGCTAATGATATAATTTTCATCTAAGTCTCCACAGTCAAATTTAGCTATTTAAGGTAGTCAAGAGTAAAAACTGATTTTTTTTACTTACATACAAGATATATATAAGGTAACTTATACCTAAGGCTTCCTTTAGTTAGTCAAGCATAACCCATCCTGGGCAATGGAGAAGATTAACTGTATCACGTGATAGGATGTGTACCATTCTGCTTTTACTCTGTTCATCTGTATACCTAGTGCTAAGGAGCACTGCTTACTCTTCTAACCCCAAACATTAGTCAGTCAGGCTACACATGAAATTAATTAACTTAATGACAAAAGAGTTATCAACTGTAAATGTGAGAAGGCTCTGAAGATAAAATTTAGAAATTCCACAGGAAGAAATTTAAAATTCCAGATTATTGCAGGCCATCCAGAGAAAACCGGACCAGGAGCACAGAGATCTGAAACCTGATTCACTGCAGCTGCCCCCGCCTCAGCAAGTCTCTGCCTGATATATATACACAGGGCTATTTGGTTATCGTTTCCTTATCTTCTAATTAGAAGGATCTGAAAAGCAGCATTGGAAACCAGGGGAGGAATATACACAAGAGGCAGAGCTGGACAAGTTTGCAAAGCACTTGATTGGCAATAAAAGACATTTATCAGACACCATTTCTTCTTTGAAAGTTTTCAGCCTCTAACCATAACGACACTAGCCTGCGTTTTTGGCATTATTCAGATAGGGTGCTACAAGAGCATTGAAGCAGGTGAGAGTAATAAACACTGCGGTGTTCAGTGAAAGGTCAACCTCTGCCAAAAAAATAATAAGTCGGTATCTATGAATACAACCCCCCAAATAGATGTGGAATGCTTGGTGAGTCCAGAAGCTTAGAATAGGGTATCAGGTGGGAAAAGTAACAAGGAACTTTGTCAAAGTCTCTTGAACATTAAAGCTGCAAATACCTTTTGAAAATGAAATGGTTGCCAATAGATTGCTGCTTTTCTTTAGAAACTGGTACAATAACTTCAGAGTATATCTCCTGGTGGTTTATGTATATCCTGAATTAAGTACGTCATTGGGTCTGAATAAATGTTTTCATTTCAGGGATCCATTGGAAGTCAGGGCAGCTGAATCACTTCACTGGTTTGAGCAGGGTGGTACTGGGGTGGGTTGGAGTTAGAGAGGTGTCCATTAACTCTTCCTGAGGCAAGTTCACCAGAGCTACACTGGATCTTGTCTATCCAAGACTTGGGCCATTATGATGCTCCAATATTCCACAATTTAAAAAAGTAAGCTAACTAGGTTACTTGATATGGAACCAAATGAACCTCAATTTATTAACTGAACTTTAATTAGTCAATACCAAAGTTATTAATAAAGCAAGTTTAATTCATGTATATAGAATACTGTATAATAACAATAAACATTCTAACAATTAGAAGTCCAACTGTATTTTGTAATAGTCTTCCAACTAACTTACAATTTGAATAATTCAAGCTCTAAGCCTATAGACCTACCTTAAAGTTGCTTTTAATAAGTAAAGCAACAATCAATAAAAAAATTATTAAATATTTAAAATAAACAAGCTGTACTTTTCAAAACAGGAATAAGCTATTTAAAACTCATTTACTATTTCATTTACTTACTTATTTCATATGTAAAAATTTTGTTCACACAGCTACCCTACAATGTTATTCTGGAGTATCTTTGTCCAGTACTTCCCATATCCTCCATAGATAGCATCAAGTGCAAATGATGATCACCTTGTAAGTTATATCATTAAAGCAAAATTATACATTTTAAGTAAATTTTAAAATTTTGACATTCAAAGTGGAACGATGACCAGAATGGATCAAGTCAGTCCACACTAATTTGAATTTAGGATAACAAATATAGCAGCTATATTTTTTTAATGCAAAGTATGGAATATTTCCACATGTTTAAATGAAGAACAGTGGCTTCTTTTCTCTTACTTTCTTTTCCCTCTTTACAGCCCCTCTCCCACTGTCACGACCACCTCTAATGGAACAGTACTGCCATGTATTTATGCATTCTGTACCACTGTGGACAGTGGCAACTTTTGAGACTATGAAGGAAAATGATAGGGTAGGGGAAATGGAAAGGCCAACACAGTCTCTAGGCATCCCTGATCCTTCCTCTTCACAGCCCAGAGAGGACCCTGCTGGGTCACAACAACTAAGAAGCAACTCAATGGCCATGATGTTGGCAACTTCAGCTGAAGAGGAACAAATCTCCCTGTAATCCAAGGTACAAAAAATACAAGTCAAAACTGCCCATTCCCTTTTTGGTAAACTCCTTCCAGAATGACAAAGAGATTCAGTATAATTGCTAATGCACCAAAACAGGAAGGTTTTGGAAAACATAAAGTTAGTGGAAGAATGGATTACAGATGAGGACACTTTAGGAGTGAAATAGGGGACCTCCCTGGTGGTCCAGGAAGACTTCACCTTCTAATACGGCAGGGGGTGTGGGTTCCATCCCTGGTCAGGGCACTAAGATCCCACATGCCTCAAGGCCAAAAAAAAAAAAAAAATCATGAAAAAATAACAGAAGCAATATGGTAACAAATTAAATAAAGACTTTAAAAATCGTCCACACCAAAAAAAAAACAAAAAGAAAAAAATTTTTTTGAGTAAAATAGTACATCCTTTCCTGCCACGATAGATAGTAGAGAGGCAGAGGGAGGCAGGGAGGAAGAGATGAAAAACGGGGGAAGGGAAGAGGAAGCAAGGAATAAAAGCTGTCTTACAGGGAGCTAAACCCTGTGCTAAGCACTTTGCAGAGGACAGTCTTCCTGCCCCGAGGTGACTTGTTATCCTGAATGAAGCCAGTGCTTGGGCTCTCAATTTCTAACTGCTTTTCTGTCCTTTTAGATCCTACATATTTTACATTGTCCAAATCCTGAACTTAGCCTTGGACATAATAGAATCCTAATTCCCATTCGCACGTGCCATCCTGAAGTGTACTCTAAAGCAGGACGTCTACCCATCTCTAACATCTGATGAGAGAATAAAAAGGCTTAATCACATATAAACTGCCTTTCCTGGATGTTGTTTTATTTCCCAGTTGTTCCTCAGCCTGTGAACCACAGGAGCTAACAAACGTTTGACAAATGAAGAGATGCGCCTTTTATTTATAAGCATCTGTTTTTATATTAACTACAATAGAACTACCAAATTTTGGTCAGGGTGAGAGATAAAGGTAACAACCTTCAGAATCCCAACATTATAATTATTTAATATTGCATTACAACTGCTCTTCAGAAGAGGTTCTGAGTGGAATAAATATGGAAAGTGAATTACTGCACTCCACTAAAAGGGAGCATCCCTCTAAATAACTCAGAGTAACTGCAGTCATTGATTAAACTATTTATAAATGCTTGGAGTATAGCTGCTATGGCAGGAGCTCATTTAAACAAAAAAGAAGACACAGTTTTCAAATTCTATACTACATTTTCTTAAGAACGGTAAGGGATAAAGCAGCAGCTAATGCCACAAAGATATCAAATTTTATCTTCGTCAAAAGATTTAAGGTTTCACATTGTTGCCCCAAACTGCATATTCTACTTTTCTTTTGTCCAGACTTAATCTTGGCCTAGTGTGCCTCATTTTTATAGGGCTTCTGAAACTCAAAATCGCCAGCATGGGGAGAGATCATTAAAGGCAGAGGCAGGGGTGTCTCCTATAAGCACAACATGTGACTGCGTAATATTGTCTGGATTAGCAGCTTTACAACCTAACTAAGCCCTGGAGCTACAATTATCTGGTTGCATTAAACTGAAATCACCTGAAAAACTTCACACCAGACAAACGCTTGGAAATGTCTAATCTAACACTCAGAAGAGAAATGGCTAAAGACTAGAAAACAAAGTTTTCTACTAGGAAAAGTCTTATCTCAGAGCCCGAAGATGGTTCAGAATGTCTGAAGACACCCCTACAATTTATTTTTATGCCATTTAAAAATTTTTTTTTAAAAAAAGGAGATTTAACCTGCCCATTCCCTTTCAAGCCAATGTCCCAAGTATATACGCTTGATGAGGGTATAGAAGGCATAAGAAATAAAGCTGTATTGCCACAGAGGGAATACGCAGCCCCAGATAAGAGGCCTTATGCTAATTTTAGCAAAATGTATGTATCTTTTTATACACATAAAGTTATGGCACTATATAAAGAGATCCTTAAATGTGACATAGCCTGAAATCCTATTTACTGCCTGACTATTCATTTTAAAAAATAAAACCCCCAAGTAGTGGCTGTATTCATATTAACCTGTCTCAAAAAATCATTTTAGTTTATCTAAGGTGTTTTCTTTTTCTTTAATGTGTAAGATATAGCCAAATTTCAAGCTTAAAATTAAAATTCTGATTTTAGTAGGAGGTCAATGGTAATTCAATGGCAGACCATTAACACCTCACTCACCGCTGTTTGCTTCTTGCTCTTCATTTGTCAATACTGAAAATTCACTGTGTCAAGTTGCAACAAATTCTAAAAAACTACATCTCTCCAAAAAACAATCAGTTTTCTGTACACAAATGCAATGTATGGTAATTTGGCTACACTGTGTCTTCAAGTCAAATGCCAACACTTTCAGGTGACAAAATTAAATCCTTACACACATGCAAAGTATTCAACTTCTTTATTTTACACATTACTGTTTCATTGGCCAAATTCCTATTTAGATTAGCTTCTCTTTCCTTCCCCCAGTAAAATCAGTATAAAGGCAAACTTCACTTTCTATCCCAAACTAGTGTCTAACTATATATCTCAAGACTGGTAAGACTGAAAGCTAAATTTCACCCCAGATCACTTTTCGTTTGGTGGCAAACAGAGGAAATTCGCATGTAAAATACTGTGATTCCACTAAGTGGCTGTTACTATTAAACAACATCTATGGTGACGGGGTTGCTTTTCACATGGTCATTCTGTTTGTCCAGAAAAATTAATAGGCAATGCACATTTTTAACTTGAGATACTTATTACTGTATTGATTTTTCTTAATGGCATGATTTAAAAACAATGTATAACTCAAGTATTCACTGAGAATAGATTATCAATCCTCTTTGACATGGTTAGAGTTTCACTTAAGCATAATGGTTTACGTGTGTTACCATGAAACAGAAATACTGATTAGATGAACTTTTAATCCCCTCCTTCAGTTTTAACAAATCTTTAACAGTAGAGAATGCCCAAGCACACCTGGATATTACTGCAAAGAATGTAAGGTTCATTATCAAGATTTCCCTTAGTTATAATTAAGCCATATTATTTGCAATTAAAAAATAAAGTATAATACCAGAGTATATCAACACATCTAAAACAACAAGATATTTTCTTACTAGTTCAATAAACATAGCTTTGGGCACAACTTAAAATAATTTCAATATAGATACTCATATTTTAAATATAGGAGGGACTTTGCCTGATTTGATTACAAAATCCTCCTTGTCCCTATTTTATGATTTAAAATAATTACAGTGAAAATTTAAAACTTAAAATACTTCTCACATTAAGAACAAAATTTAGGAGAATTGAAAACAAACTCCCACTCTGTTACTGGCCATGACTTCGGCAGGAAAGCCTCTTAAATCAGAACTAAGGTTCACATCCTGAGATTATCTAAAATGAAGCTCAGTAACAAATAAAAGCCATATTCTACTTTCACTATTGTTGTATAAGGTATGCTCCATGGATCAAAGCTTCATTTCTAGTTTGCAACATTCAGATGACCAGAGAGGCCCCTGCAGAAGACACGGGAAAATTTACTTCACTTTCAGTCTCTACTCAAAAACTGTGTAGCTAAAATCTACAACTTGCAGGTCTGGCAAACAGCAAAGTTACATTTGCAGGATATCAGTATTCTGGATTTCCCTTCAATTTATATTTCTAAAATATAGCAAGTATTGGATGATTCACAAAAATCAACCAGTTGCTAAAAATCTCTGGCTGTTATTAAAGCCATTGAAAAGAAAATAAGCTTTCTTACTGTAGACAATTTTAATTTGGTAATGAACTTTGGGACACTTAGGAAAAGTAATATTAAGAAGACCAGAAGGTTTTGGTTAAAAACCTGTGAATCATCTTTGTAAACCAAAATAATTTATTATCGTCAAAACTGCAATCTTTTCTTTGGGCCTGTCAGCTGGTCATCAAAAGTCATCTTGTCTATTTTGTAAACTTAGGGGAAGAAACTCAAAGGTTTGCACAGAGAAAGAAGTGTCATAAAGATGGGAAGAGTATTAATAAAATTTGAAAACCTTAAACTGAACTAATTGATTTGGAGCTAGATACTGGTTAGAAGCTATTTTCTGATATAGAAATGGAGGAAAATGTTTAACCTGGCTATGGCTATAAATACTGCATCTCTTCTAAATTAAATCAATGTTCTTGATGAAACTAATTTCTTGCCTGAAAAGTATTAAAATAATTTCACTACAAAAAAGGTTTTGCTACAGTTCTGCACATTGCTCCACTGAAGCAAATGGTTCAATGTATATATGATGATAGGCAAACTGTTTTTACAAAAAAAAATGAGGGCATTTTGTAAACACTGTATGAAATACACTAATATGAAAGGCCCATTTTCAATTTTCTATACCAACCTGATCTTTATTCACACTGAACTGTATAAATATAGCTTGTTTCCTCTTCTTAAACCATCCTATTCTATTCTAAACATGTATATACAGTAATAACCAAAGTAAAGAAATTAAAACTGCAATGAAATATCACTTTTCTATCCAACTGATAAAATTTTAAAAGACCAGACACAGTGCTAATAGCTGGGAGGGAAACAAATCCTCATATATAGTGAGTGAGAGTATAAAGTTGTACTCTTTCTGAGGGCAATTTGGCAGCATGTGTGAAAATTCTAAATGTATAAGAGTTTAAACTCACTAATTCTTACTTCTAGTAATTTATCCTATCAAAATAATCACCTAAGTGTGCTAAGATACATGAATAAAAATATTCATTTGTAACATAATTTGCCAAAGGAAATAATGGAAAATAACTCTTATGTCAATCAACACAAAATTAAGATTATGACACCATTTTAAGGAGCTGGGGGAGATATCTTTATATACAGTAACAGGATATAAGACACACTATTAAAGTGGTTATTTCTGGAAAAAATGCAATTGTGGAGACTTTTGCTTTCTTGTTTGTAATTCCATTACTTTGAATATTAGTTTTATAAGTTTTTCTTTTATAATCAGAAAGAAAGCAACAAAAATTTTAAAATACATGTATAGCCCCATGAACTGGGAACTCTAGCTAATTTACTTTTATATCATAAAACATATATTATTTAGATAAATGCATAATTTACTAGAGATGTATTATAAAGGTTTTAACAAACAAAGCTCTATTTCTGTTGCCAGCTTATAAATAATCTCTATTATTTCCTTTGTTTCAGAGTCTATAATGTTTTCTGCGTAAAATATATTTTGCTGAATGTTATAAATATATAAATAATACTCCAATTTAAGGTAATAACAGCAATTTCTATATTTATCTCAACCATAACCAAACCATTAAAAGTAGGAAATGCTCAATAATACATTCTTTAGTAATTCAAGAAGAAAAAGAATTAACACTAAAAATGTTATTCCAAACATGAACTATTTTACTTTAACTGGTTAATTTGTTAATTTTTCATTTTCTATGAATGATCCTCTTTTCATGTAACCAATCCATGTATTACTCTTTATGTATTATTTGCATATAATATTTAACTAAAATCATTCTAAAAACCCTAACGCTTCATAGAATAGTAATATTAATGATTTAACTAACCACGTAACACAAGAAAACAAGATTTTGCATGATGTATACATGTAGCTATTATGTAACTTTAAGGTATAAACATATTATGTTTATAACTGTATCTACTGAAAGTCCTTTAACATAACACCAGAGTAAGGTCCCAGTATTATTTAATAACAGTTTATACACTGAACTATACTTGGAACTTCCACCTGACTAGCAATATTCCTAATTTTGAAGTAGCCAAAACAACCTCATGTTTTTCTTTTCCATTTATGGTCTCTGTGCCTCTGTTACTAATTTGCAAACTGATCAAAACGACCATCCAACAGTGCTGTATGCGTGTGTGCAGTCATTTCTGTCATGTGTTGTGAAGATTCCAATTGTAAGTTGGTGTAAAGGTTGATGGCTTTATACCAACCATTGTTTCCCCTATTTGGAGGCAGAAACAGAGAAAGAAGAAAGTTCTCCCACGCTGCCTGTTGTACTGTACTTCACTCATCTCGAGTCTATGAGTTTGCCATATAATTTAGAGTTGATCTGGGTGGAAAGTCCAGGGGTGCTCTGTTACAGCCTAAAGAAAGATGACTTCCCAGGGGTTGATTTGAGACATGCAGATAGTAATGGAGCCTAGAGATACATAAGAAGCCAATGTAGGCAGCTTTGTACTCTGCTGGCTTCCTCTGCCTTTAGTTACAGAAAGAAGGAAATATCCATTTTAGACTTTTTTCTGTCTTAACCTATGAAAAATTCAACATTCTATTTAACCAAAAGAGAAAATGGATTCAATGAAGAATTATATATGTATCAAGTATTTTGTGTTTATTAGTTCATCTGCTAAGCACTAATATCAGTGTCTAGCATTGAGTGACCCCCACCCCCCCAACTCCAGTACTCTTGCCTGGAAAATCCCATGGACGGAGGAGCCTGGTGGGCTGCAGTCCATGGGGTCACTAAGAGTCGGGCACGACTGAGTGACTTTTCTTTCACTTTTCACTTTCATGCATTGGAGAAGGAAATGGCAACCCACTCCAGTATTCTTGCCTAGAGAATCCCAGGGACAGAGGAGCCTAATGGGCTGCTGTCTATGGGATCACACAGAGTCAGACACGACTGAAGCAACTTAGCAGCAGCAGCATTGAGTGAACATTTCAGATGTGAGCCAAGTTCAGCCTTTGGCCATGACATCTATACCTTCAACATTATGTAGTTGGTATGCATATACATTAAAAATTTTGGTTTTAATCTTGTTGAATCTTACATTTTAATAATATTTCTCATAAAATGTCTACTTAGGTATCACATCACGTTGACTGTTAAAAATTGCTTATTTTAATTTTTTTGAATATTGTTTTTCCTGTTGATTTTCTCAAATTATTTATAAATACTGATTATTCAAAAAGACTGTTAGAAGTGCAATATTTTATAATGATCATATCAGTCACTGTCAGTCATATAAAACTTCAATGTTTCAAACTAAAAAAACAGCTCAAGGAAATTAAAATAATAATTCCACATCAATGATTATCACCCTAGTATCATACCACCTGAGTGAAACTGCAAGAGACTAAGAGCCAGGAATACATTCTCATGTTATCAACTTTCTTTTTTTAATTCTAAAAATTTGGCTCTTTTTGCCTCAGTTCCACCATATTATAAACACTGAATGTTGGCAGCTAATCAAGTAATGATTGGAAAGTGCTTAAAGCTTAAATATTCTTGGAAGAGAAGTAGTGTACAGGTGCAAAGTAAAAGATATTTTTTAAATGTTTCCCACAAATTGAGAAAAAAAAAAAAACCAAAATTCTTCTTGGGCCATGTTTACAAAAGAATAAAGTATTAAAACACCACTATAATTGTAAGGAAATGAGCTTGCCTGGGGTGGATTCACCTCACTTATTTATTATCAGACACCCCTAAATATTTCCAAAAAGTTTTGAGATAGCTTGTAATGAAATACAAAGTAAAAAGACTATAGGTAAAAGAGAAAAGATTTATGAAATAGTCATGTCAAAACATGAGAAGTTCTAGCAACTGGGAATAAAAAATTACAAGATTCCTATCAATCATTTTCAAAATAGAAATATAATGGCATATAAAAAGAGCATTAAAAGTAATAAAAAGTATGTCTATTCCTCAAGAAAAGAGAAATGTATCAGCTATCAACAAGAGTGATTTACTTTTGGAGATGCCACAGAAGGAGCACTCATTAGTACAATGTGTGTGTGTATATATACATTCTGCCAAACCCTGCGCTGGGAGGTAGAGACAGGGGAGAAAGAAAGGCTTGGTCTCTGCTTGGAACTCAAAGCTCCAAGGAAGGGAGAAGGACATTAACTCACTAACCACAAAAAGATGAGTATGTGGTAATTCCAGAGCAAGACAGTTCTGGTAGAAAGGAAGGTACTATGAGGATGGATAATAAGGAAACCATAGCTAGACTCAGACTTAAGGAAGGCTCCTTGAAGAACTTAGGCTTGAAATAAAATCTGTTTGACGACTATGAGTTCACTCAGAACATAGTGAGGGTGGTTTAAAAGCATGAGAGACAGATAGGGACAGAGACAAATAAATAGACAAATAAAAAAAGGGCAGAGACAAAGAGACAGACAGAGATAGGGTGAGAGAGGCAAATAGTCAGAGACAAAGAGAGAGAAACAGAAAACACACAAAGACAGCGGCAGAAAGAGAAGAGTTCATGCTAAGTCCTGGGGCAGGAAAGAGCTTGAGACTCTCGAGGAGTGGAAAGAAAGATCAGAGCAGTTGAAGCAAAGAACACTGTAAGATAAGGCTGAGCCAGAGAAGCAGAGCCCTGTGGGCATATTAAGGCTTTACTAAAAAGCCATAAGGAGCTCTTAGAGCATTTTAAAAAGCAAGCCAAGAGTCAATTCCTATAAAATTTCTCCCCATATTGTCTCTTAAAGTTTAGGGTCCAGGAAAAGTCTTTCTGGAGCTAATTGTTTCAGATGAAATTTTACTGAACTTGTTAGAAAATAAATGGTTGAGGAGAAATTGTATTGCACCACCCTTTTCAGAGGAGGAAAAATGGGAAGAACAGAATTTTCTGGAAGCACTTTTTATGGACTTTGGATGGGAGACTTGCAGAGGAGATCCAGGTTTGACATGCGGTGATTTACCTCTGGAGAGTAAATTCTTAGAGTGGCTCCCCAAACACCAGGCTCAGAGAACCAACATTCCTGAGGTAAACAGATTGACTACCCATTCCAGTATTCTTGGGCTTCCCTGGTGGCCCTGATGATAAAGAATCCACCTACAATACGGGAGACCTGGGTTCGATCCCTGGGTTGGGAAGATCCCATGGAGAAGGGAACAGCTACCCACTCCAGTATTCTGGTCTGGAGAATTCCATGGACGAAGGAGCCTGGCAGGCTACAGTCCATGGAGTCACAAAGGGTCAGACACCACTGAGCCACTTTCACATTCAATAGATTGTAGCAGTCAGGGAGCTGGGAGGCAAAAATAGATGGTACCCACTGCTTTATTCGTAGGAGGAAATAGGAAGCTGATTTTTTCTTTCTTGTTTTCCTCTGTTTAGCCTTGCTAGGTCCACTCACTCTCTCTCTTTGACAGTCATCATCCAACTGTAGCTTCTTTATGTCTATCATCTCTCTCTCCAGAGTGTTTCTCTCTAACGTGGTTAAGACTACTTGATTGTGTTTTCCACAATATTTCATTCTGAGTGAACGTATGAAAGTCGTGAAAGACATAATGAAGAGGATCTTTTTGTTAAAATGATCAAATGCAGGTGGTACTCAGTGAAAGTCTAAGAAATCACACAAGAGTGACTGATTGTGGAGCTGGTGGTTAAAAACATGTCCCTTCAGTAGAAAAGATGCTAAAGAATGGCTTGTGCAGCCTTACAAGTCCAGGATTCCTTTGCCATTGATCATCTCTCTGGACTGACAATATCTGTCCCAAAGCAATACTTCCATACTTGCCCATCATATTAGAACAGAGCCTAAGAATAGAGCCTGGTAACTGCTTAGTCTTGAATGATTTTTTTTTTTTCCTTCTGTACTGTGGAGGGGAGATTGACTACAAAGAGTTCTTTCACAGGCTTGTATTTACCCTACAAACCAAATGCCCTCCCATTTGAATGTCCCCCTGGGCAATCACTGGTTCTGGTCTTGGATTTGTAAGGTTGATAAGACTCTTTCCATTCAGTTCAGAGTCAGGCATGAATGAGCAAAAATTTTCTCATACAGCGAGAAAAGGAGTCTACAGAGAAATAGGGGGCACACAAGTGTTGATTCCCACAAGCCCCTTAAAAATAGAATACCTGTCTTAGACCTTTCAGGGGTAGGTTTCAGTGTTGTTTCTTATTTCTATTCTTACACCGAATCAGAAAGCAGCCTGAATCTTGACTCATCATTACATATGGCCTATTGACAGTTGACAGCAACTTTACTCATCATTACATATGGCCATTTACAGTTGACAGCTGTCAACCAGGCAAGTTCACATACGTTGCTTCACAATCACATGGCATCACAAAGAGTGGGGTGAGATCCCAGGCCACCATGCCACTGATCAGCCTAGAAGGAACCACTGTAGCTGGAAACCACCTCTCTGAAATAAAACAGGTCCCATACTTGCACATTTACTTCAGCATCTCACCACTAAAAACCTACCATCACATTCAAATTAAATGGCCTTTTATTTCACGCAGTACCCTTAGAACACTTTTGTTCTGGTACTTATTTCTGATACTAGTGTTTTTCTTCCCTTTCTATTCAAGTTGATTTCCTACAGGAAAAGAAAAAAAGAAGGGAAATGGTATTGTGGTCTTTAGACCACAAGGAAACCCTGTTTCTTAAGATACAGAAGTGGGCATATGTCCAGTTTAAATTCAGAGAATGAGAGATCATAGGAGTTAGGAAATAGTAAAATCGCCAAGATATAAGACTTCAGAAATCTATTTAAACTGCCTATTTTCAAAACCAACTCCAGTTTGAAGTACAGCAGAATAAAGTTGCTGTCAGTAGCACAAATTGAAAGTTGAAAGTCTGTAATAGTAAAGTTTTGTTCTGTGTGTGTGTTTGTGTGTGTATATAAATTTACCAGGTAGCATCTTCCCCATATAATTTATTCACCTCGCACATTTTACATCATCACTGCAGTATTTATGGCTACCTATTCCAAGCAGGTCTTATGGAAGGAATTTTAGTTAAGACACAAATCACTTGCAGCTAGTGATTTCTAACCTTTATTACCCCTGTAAGACAGACAACTTTTGAGACACAGCCTAAACATGTCAAAAGGTTGGTTTTCCATTAATATCAGCAGGAGCAGAAAATGACACTGCAGTTGTCCTTGGAACAGAGAAGCTGACAGATTTGCTGAAAGGTTCAGCCATTGTAGGATTTTGTTAAAAATCTACAGGCCGCAGCATTTCCTTTTGAAGTTCTGAAACATCTTGGAATTCAAAAAGCTCAACAAAGAACAACATGGACAATTGGGTTTTTCAAAACTCCATTTTAATGTAGTTTTTCAAATATGATGCCCAGTCATTTAGCGTGTCAACTTACTCAAAGATACAAAGTAAGTTCATTAAGAATTATCACTAAAGGTACCGAAATAGAATTCCAATTCTGAGAATATATGCCAAGGTCTAATATGTTTAATTTAAACGCCCTACCTTTCCCCTGGGCATTCCCAACAACTCTAATTGAAAGGCACTTAACAGAGGCAGGCCTACAATTCTGAGTATTGTATACCGGCTCTCAAATTGAAGGTCTTTCCATTCAGAGTGTGAAAAATCAGATTCCAGATCACTTGTCCTTTATAATTCCTGTAATCTTTTCTAGTTAAACTTAACATCTGAGTATTACAGTAAAAACCAACATCCAGGACTAAATCTCCTAGAGTTGGCAGCTATATTGTTCTATACTGGAAGGCTCAAAAGAGAACTGTACACTGTTTGGGTAGCAGACAGAAGCTGAGTGAGTCAACTGAGATTAACACAAAGACTTACTTCTACTAAGACTTTGTATAATTAAACCTACTGTATGTACTTCTTCAAGATAAATAACAGTTCTTAGCTATTATTCTTATCAACCTGGTATTTAGGAAATTATCTTGGTTCATTCTTATCCTAATTTTTAAGGAGCTGATAAAATTTTAATTTTGTATCTAACTCACATCCAAAAGCATACAAATGTTGAACAACAGCAATCTTGAACTATATGTCAGAGGTATGACTTAGAACAGTAGTTTTTATTCCCTCACTCAATATTTAGATGACTCAACTGAATTCCAAAAATGACTCTCTATATTTAATAAATCATAATAAAATAGATACCACACATATTGCCTTGTCTCCTCTGGTCTGACAGTCTATATTAAATTTTACAACTAAATTTGAGGGTTTCCCAGGTGGCTCGGATAGTAAAGAATCCACCTGCAGTGTGGGAGACCTGGGTTTGATCCCTGGGTTGGGAAGCTCCCCTGGAGGAGGGCATAGCAACCCACTCCAGTATTCTTGCCTCGAGAATCCCCCATGGACAGAAGAGCCCGGCGGGCTATAGTCCATAGGGAAGCAAAGAGTTGGACACAACGGAGGGACTAAGCACAGGAAAAGATCCCAGTCCTTATTGAATTCAGCTGGTCATTTTTTTTTTTAAAGATTAGATCACTGGTTTGTTTTTGTTTGCTTGTTTGTTTGTTTCTGGCTATGCCAAAAGGTATATGGGTTCTGAGTTCCCCCAGCAGGGATTGAACCTGCACCACCTGCATGGAAGCACAGAGTCTGGACCACTGACTGGATAACTAGTGAAGTCCCTTGTCAAATATTTTAGAAAGGAATCTACACGGCATATATTCTATCAGAGCACAATATACCTCGTAACACAAACCCAGTTCAAGGAAGCACTGCTTAAAAAAAAAAAAGTAGTTTTCTTTCTAATTTACCAGCTTAAGTTTACTGTTTCCGTTGTACAGATCTCAACATTATAAAATGAACAAATCTTGACAATGAGAAGAAAAGAAGATGGGCAAAAAAGAAAATATCTTCTCTACACTCAGAAAAATGAACACAGTTCCCTAGAAAACAGACTCATTTCTCTCATTCTATAAAGGATTAAAAAAATGACCATGAAAAATTGCAGTTATATCAGATCTATGGAAAATTCAGAAGACAACGAAACCAGTTAATTTCCTAAATTAAAGGCTTACAAGAATAAAAGCAAAGACCTATGAAATTTTACCTCTAAGTATCTAAGCCCAAAACAGTTGCTGTAAAATTTGCCACACTTGCCTTAGTTTTTACATAGAGAATGTGTTTGGTTTCACAGGTAATTGGTAGCCTTGAGCACATGTAACTTACAATCACTGAATGAAAAGATTTGCTTTGGTGAATTAAAATGGAACAATTTCTCTAAAATAAAGGGGAAAAAGGCCAAAAAAAAGTTAAGGGGATTAATAGGCAAGTGTTTCATCTATTTTTGCATTTAATTTGATGTTCTGAAGGCTTTAGGCATCTAAAAATATAACTCTTTTATTCTTATAAGTCTGCAAGATTTGGCTTTTGGAATAGAAACAGTTTAGGTGGAGAGGGAATTGTTGAATTCTGCGTCTATGCTTAAAAAAAAAAAAGAGGGGGTTGACCATAACCCGAGGCCCTAGCTCCTGCAGAGTGCCTGTTGTTATGAAAGCAAGGTGCTCCACACGATCTAATCATAGCACTAAACCTTGTTACAAGCCCTTTTACAGCTCCAATATCTGGGTTACATGGAAACACGCTGGAGAGCCTCCTTGTACTATGAAATAAATGTCATTCTGACTGGCATCCTCTCTTCCAGCAAGTAATTTCCCTCCGCTGATAAATCGATACAGCAAAAACAAATGAGAACACACAATGGGCACAGTGAGGATTACATTTTTATTCATTTCAGAGCCCCTGCAGCCAAGTTTTTTAAGCACAATAGCAGAAAATGATGCACTTGAGCTAGGAAACAAGAGAGATACATTGAGACGTTGAGATAAGAAAAGAAAGACCAGAAAAAGGAAAAAGGAAAGAAATGGGAACAAAGAGAAAGCCAGGAGACAGAAGGCAATTGTGTCCCTACCAAGCAGTTCAGACACAAACTTTTGTTAGAGAGTAAGATTATTATTTAAATTCCTGCCCAGCTCCTCATAGACAGGATTGGAGAAACACAATTACATCTCTTTTTTTTTTTTCCCCACTTCTTTATTCTGAAAGTTTGCAGATAATTTGAAAAGGATCTAAGATCTTATCTTTCTTTGATTGATTAATTATTGATACCAACATGGGAACCACACATGAAAACTTATCTAGTAAACTCTGAACTAGAAATGGTACAAAAGACACAATAGATCTTATTCATCTCTGGAAGTCCCCTCAAGTCTTTTTTTTTTTTTTTTTTTTTTGCCTTTAAGGCAAAGATGGAAAGGGCAAAACAAAAGAGAAGCCAGAACACAGTGTCTATTCAAACAGGAATGGGAAATTCCTATACAGATATCTTTTAAGATTGACTTTATAATTCCCCAATTAATTGAATGAGTTACCATATAAAAAGAATGTGGAGCACACTTCAAAGTAAAAATCTGAACATAGTTTGTCTTTGGAAAGGAAAATAAAAAGATCATTTCATAAAACCTTGAAAACCCTATATTTTCCTGTGAACAGATAGTATTATATTTTCTGTTATTCATCATGGTATTTAATCCTTCCTAAGACAATGGAAATAAAAACAAGATTATAAAGTCCTAATAAAGCTTTGTAGATGATGCGCTATTGTAATCCTTAAACTCAAAAATAGTTCTTTGGCAAGTTGTTCAACTATCCATGCCATATCCTCTTCGTCAATAAAAATAGAGATGATGGCTAAAGGGACTATCTCAGGGTATTTGAGAGAATTAAACTAGCTAATATAAGGAAAGTGCTTAAACATCTCCTGACTCAAAGCTCACGTCACATCAGTATGATCACCACCACCACCACCATTACCACTACCATCATCACCAACATGTCATCCATTGCTTTCCAAGCTACAGTTAGTTATTTGGGTGTTATCAACATTTTCTGTTTGACCTATAGGCTAACAATGTATTCATATAATATATTCTTGGTGCCACTGTACAATACTGAACTAGATAGACTCAGGGTCTCATCTGCCCAGAGTTTTTAAATATTCTTAACTCTTTTGTGATATTCCAGACTCAGTACACTCTCTTGGAAGAGAAAGTCAGAAAATGCGTCACTATATTCAACCCATTCTTTGAATTTAATTTAATTTATTGTTTTCATTGTTTTCTTTACTAAAGTCCAGAAGATTATGCATACTTTTTCTTCCTTAAAATATCTATGTAACTAATATTTCCTACTATCTTTACAATGCTAATTCTAATATAATATAGGATTTAATATATTATACTTTTAATGTTGTTTGTGATCTTTCTCCTTGGCTCTAATTTGATTACCCTTTTTCTATTAAGTGCTTCCTTTAGCATATATCTCCTCCATCATTCATCACTCCACTCCATGGTCCAACCATGTCACTTTTTGAGAAGCAGTAAGAAAGAGTAACAGATCACACTGGTTCTTCATTTGTATCACAAACTTCAATGACAAACGAAGAGTAACAAGAAAAGAAAGCAAGCAAAAAGAGTGGAGGTGGGTTCTTCTGGACTCTGCCATTCTTTCTCTCCCCTATTGTCATTAAACCCAGGTGTTTATAGGGCTAAATCAATGTCTCTATTTTTTTTCACTAACATCCTCCCTGATGAACCTTTCTAGACATTTTTCCCTTAAGGCCTCGCTGTGAAATTTTAATACATACACAAGATATATTGTATATTTACTGTATATGTATCTGTGCTTTTAGCACTCAAAGGGTAAGTCTTTTTACCTCCTAAAAACCAAGTTTTGCCTGTTTAGCAGCAATACCATTTGAGAATTCATGGACTAATTCTTCTTATGAAAACAGATTTCCACTTAGCAAACTGGGTCCCATGTAATTGTGGAAGGTGAGTTGAAATGCAGTTAGAGCTATGTATGTGTGTTGTGTGCTTGTGTTTTGTGTTGAGCAAACCTTTAAGTACTAATCCATGGCTGTATAAATCATTTTATCCCAAATCCAAAAGAATACTATGAAGGTCGAAGATCTATGGTAGTTCATGAAAGATGCCTAAGAAGCTACAAAGCAGTTTAACGACAAGAAGAAAGGGGGATGCAGAGTAGAGTGGAATTATTTCCAATTAAAGCAGCTAGGGAATTAGGTAGGTGGAATGTAATTATCTACATTGGAGTTTGGCCAGGCTTCTGGGCTCTTTAAAAAAAAAAAAAAAAAAAAGCTCTATGATCTTTAACGAATAGAGAGGTAGGTCCAAGTTTAACATCTCATCCAAAAAAAAAAGAAACAAGATTTCTAAGTCCTTATTTCCCAGAACATAAGTGGTATTCTTCTTTAACAAATGTGAAACTGCTTATACATCCCATACTTCAATTTGAAATAATTATTTCATAAAGCAATGACCTTGGAAATGGGAGTGTTGAAGAAGAAACAGTAAAATAGCTCCAGCAGTCAATGAAAGCAGAGGCACAATTTATAGCAAATAAAAATCCAACCTGCAGTGTTTTGAGATACAAGTATTTGCTAAGTCATAGCAACAGCTATCTAAAACTGAATATGATGTCAGTTTATGCTTTTTTGTTGTTGTTACCTGAAGAAGTAATTCTTAAAGCAGGTTAGTTTTGTTCCAAGTGTACAAACCCTTCCCCAATGATGGGACTGCCAAGGTGGTGTAATGAAAACTAATACCCTCTGCAAACTCAGGAAGCCCAAGATGTGTGAGCAATAAACGTAAGCAGACATTATACCCTTCATAATCAGGCCGAATGAAGATGTGAACTGAATAAATGCTTGAGAAAATTCATAGCTTCTATTAGATGCAAAGATCGAAGTGTTAGACACCTTTTAGCTCAACTTTCATTTAATTTGCGGCTTTCGTTTCTGGAGTCTGAAGGGAGTGAAAAATTCTTCTCTAATTTTTTTCCTCTTTCATGACTTGACCAGAAAGATGAAATTGGGGTACTTTAATTACCATTCAGAGCCAAAGCTTGCCCTTTGATATGGAAATCTCACTTCTGCGACCGCCTTTTCCTGGCCCTTCTCTCAGTTGCCCACCAAGAATTTTAAGTAGCTTTGTCACCAGCTGATCCTGCAAGCTAAACTGTAGCTCTTTCCTGTTAAGTTTTGTTTAAGTTACACTATGCATCTTCCACCAGATTGGAAGAGCTGAAAGCAAGGAGGGAGGAGCGGGGGGGGGGGGGGGTCGGGGGGGGGGGGCGAAGCAGAGAGAGAGAGAAGAGAGCATGAATGAGAATATGACTGACTCAATGCATTAGAGTTGCTGAATTATAGTTCCTACCCTGTCAGCATGAAGCGTGGCCCATTCTGCACAAAGCCTCTCACTTTAAACACACACACAGAGCACACACTGATGAAAGCTGCCATGTACAGCTACCCCGTTATTGTCATCTGCCTGCTGCATGACTCCGGGCTTTGCTATAATTATTAATTGCACTTGTCAACTGTCATTAATTCCTCTTTAGCATCCCTGTCTTTGAGTAATTAGACAGAAAAGCCTCACTGAGCTCATTGTTTAGAGTCCCCTAAAAGAGTCCACTGGGCTTTCCCTGGAGAAAACCATCAGGAATACAATAGATCACTTCTCAGTTAACCCTTTGGAAGTGTGAAGAGAGGTGGAGGGCTTTTTACAAGTTTGAGTGGCCAGCTTTGCTTTGTGAGTACAGAAAGTCATGGTCAGCTACCTTATACCTGGACCCATATTCTCAGTCTTACTTGCGGGGAAGAGGTATTCAAGGTAATCAAAAAGTCAGACAAAGTTCTTATGAAAAACAAAATTTCCAAATCAGCATCTTCAAATTTCTAATCATTGTCTCATTTGATCTTATGCTTTGTATTTTGCAGAAATCATGTTTTTCAAAATAATATTTTCCTATGTTTACCATATAGCTTTATGTATACAACACATGTATATATACATGAATGATCCACAAAGTTTTTCCAGGTGCCTTTTGGTTTCTCTATATCATAATTTGGCTTCTAAATTTTAGATTGACAGGATAGAAGCTCCAGTTTTTATTTAGTCCTTCTTCCAACCTTCCACGCAAGGAGTTGGGTGACAGTGCTTTTCATTGTACAACTGGTGACTCTTGAATATATTTTTACATTTTATTTTAAAAGCCCATGGCCTCCAAAAGTTCCGTAAATTTGGCTAGACTCAGCTGATAAATGGAACATGGTTTACATCAGAGTAGTAACTATAAATGAGAATTACTATGTTAGCACGTTGAATGACATAATGCATAAGAAAGCACTTTAAAAACTGCAAAGTGCTATAAAACATCATAATAGCATTTTATCATCACTGGCTTATAAAACTAAGCTCCTTTGACACTTTTACATTTATTTGTCGCTTTAAATGCTTGGGCAATCAAAAATAAGTCAAGATTGAGGATTATTTGGCTGTTTTCTAAAAATAACATTGATAAAAATATCAAAATAGATATTATTTGTGTTAGCAAATAATAGAAATATTAAACAAACAGAAATGTTAAATAAATACCAGAAAATGTCTAAAAAGTAAGGTGGATTGAACTAGCTGCTCCACTGCAAAAGAAAAATCATAAGAATTTCTCTGAAAAATAAACATGTATAGAGTTTTGAAAAATGAACTAAAGTAAGTATGATCACTAGGGATCATTAGAGCTCCTTCTTATATTATCTTAGCTATAATATTTCTCTCAGATGCTAGGTGAGTTCTTTCTACCAGTAATAATACCATTTATTGAAGTCTAGATATGTGCTCTATGTACCTTATACATCAATCCATTTGATGCTCAAACGTCCACGAAATAGGTATTATTATCTCAATTTTAGAGATGGAAAAACTGAGCAACAAGTAATTGAGGAAGTTGCTCAGGATCTCACAGCTAGTCAGGGACTGGTAAGTCCAAAAGCTCCACTCTTATTCACTCTTCTAGTCCACCTCTCCAGAAGTAAAGGTACTATCCTATCTAGGTTTCAATTCACTGGGTAGCGGATCTCGATTTCTGGTAGTTTTTCCTAATGAGCAAAATACATTAAAATATTTGAAATATTTGTCATAAAAGTGTGATATGAATGTGTGCTGGACACCATAGGGACCTGCCATCCCATACATTCAAAGTGCAAGCTGTGTGTGTGTGTGTGTGTGTGTGTGTGTGTGTGTGTAGAGGGAGAGAGAGAGAGAAAATAAGTTAGGAATTACTCTAACTATCCTTGGGCACTATTATTATTGTGTGTAATTGCTAGGTTAATACAAAAAAATCCACTTTTACTTGCATAACTATATATATAATACACACATATACACATGTGCCGAAGAATTGATGCAATCAAACTGTGGTGCTGGAGAAGACTCTTGAGAGTCCCTTGGACTGCAAGGAGATCAAACCAATCAGTACTAAGGATATCAACCCTGAATACTCATTGGAAGGACTGATGCTGATGAAGCTGAAGTTGCAATACTTTGGCCACCTGATGAACAGCCAACTCACTGGAAAATACCCTGATGTTGAGAAAGATTGAAGGCAGGAGGAGAAGAGGGCGACAGAGGATAAGATGGTAGGACACATCACCAACTCAATGGGCATGAATTTTGGCAAAGTCTGGGAGATGATAGGGGACAGGGGGGCCTGGCATGCTGCAGTCCATGAGGTTGTGAAGAGTTGGACACAACTTAGTGACCAAACAACAATACAGGCGCATAAATTGAACTATTAGTCTAGTTCAATGTACTGTTTACTGAGTATTTACTGTATATCTAGTCTATGCTAAAAAGTTTGTAAGGCACTGAGTGAAAAAGGAAAGCATAAATTATGATTTTTAATTAAAAGGGGTTTTCAGACTTACTGGAGAGACAGATCTCAAGAACCATACAATTAACATACTACAAAGTGCTAAATGGAATACAATCAATGAAATAGATTAAATGAAAGCACTATGATCAATGACAAGCCATTACTGGGAGGGAAAATACAACTTATTAAAAGGAAAAACTTTCTTTCTAAGTATCAGAGGTGTCCAACGCTGAATCTGACTGATATGAAAAGAAATGAAATACCCATGACCAAAAACATTCAAGTGAGATGGTGATTTACAAACAATGATATGAAAGAATTTCTGCAATGAGGTTGAACCAGCCTAAAAACTGTCCAGGGTCATTTTGCATGTCTTAGATTCTCTAATTCCATAGGATAATTCTTTAGCAAGGGAGGAAACTTTATTTTGCTTGTTCTCTTGAAGAGGTCTGGTATTAAATTAGACTCTGAAAGAAAAATTAAAGTTTAAAAAGTGACAAAGAGAGTGAAAAAAAAAAAAGAATTCCAAGTAGAATTACAGGTGCAAAGATACAGAAGTAGAAATAATAAACTCTTGGAGGAAAGACAACTCGAAGAAAGCTACCTCACTGATACAAATAGTAACTTGAAGGAGGGGTGGTGAGATGGAGTGAGGTGAAGTGGGTAGGAAGTATCAGAATAAAAGCTGTCTCAGCATAAAGGAGACAAACTTAAAAGGCATGATCAAGAGGCTTTTTTAATTTTATTGAGTCAATGATAAGAGATGGGTTGATTGAGGGGAAAGAGTATGATGGAGAAAAGGTAACTCAGGAGACAGGGCTTGGTACGAGTTGTACAGGGATAGAAGGCTGGTTTTGTCTATTAACTGTGGACACAGGCAAATTACTTGACGTCCCTCTCACTTAGTATCCATGTCTCTGGATTGTAAATAACGGTCAGAGTTAATCCACAGAAATCATTTAGAAAAACCCTAGCACACAGTGAGTACTGAATAAATGTTAGCTATGATTATTACTACAAAACACTCACTGCTAACCAGTATGTTTTCACTCATGTCTAATTGATGTAAAAACTATGGTAAAGGAGAGAACAGATGTTTTAGGGTGGTATTTTTCAAACAGAGATGCTCCAAAGTAGAATGAACTTTCTTGTGATGCATTAACCTTTCTTTTTAAAGGATCTATGATGAGGAGGGGAAATTATCTATAATAATGTTGAAAAGAGGTTTTTGGCAATGAATGGGAAGGTGGATCATATGCCTCTTAGCTCTCAAGGGTTGGAGTTCTGATGATAAATCTAGAAGGTTAATCGAGGATTCATATTTTAGTCTCTGGAGGGACATTAAATTTAGGTAATAATGTCCCTCAACTTTGGGTTCATGAAATAGCATACTATTAAGAGTATAAGACCCAGAACAAGACTGTCTAGATTCAAATTCAGAAGCTGTCTTTTAATTCTCTTGTGTAAGCCTGAGCAAGACTTTAAAAATTTTTGTGCCTCAGTTCTCCCAAATGCAAAATTGAAATAATAATAAAACATCTCATAGAATTGTCTGAGAGCTAAAATGGTTGACACATGTAAAATGCTTATAAAGTGCTTATGAGTGTTCAACATATGTTAGCTATATTCTTGTCACTGAGATTTAAAATACAGACTGTGACAAAATGGGAAACACTAAATTTTAGAGAGAAAAAATTAACTGCAGTATATCTAAAACAAGAGTATATTTTTAACTCTCTTTTTATACTTTTACTACTCACTCTCTATACTGCCTAAATCAGTGTGGCTAAAATTTTGAGAAGAAAAGTTAGCTGAAGGAGGTCCAAAGGTATTAACTTATAGAATAAAGAACTAAGTCATGAGGATGTGATGTACAGAACGGTGAGTGTAGATTGTACATAATGCTGTATTGTATATTTGAAAGTTGCTAAGACAGAAGATTTTAAAATTCCTGGGCGTGCTATGTCATTACATTTGTGTCCAGCACTTTGCGACTCTATGGTACATAGCCTGCCAGGCTGCTCTGTCCATGGGATTTTCCAGTCATGAATACTGGAATGGGTTGTCATGCCTTCCTCCAAGGGTATTCCTAAGCCAGGGATCTAACCCACATCTCCTGCATCTCCTGCATTGGCACTACAGTATTCTACCACTAGCGCCACATGAGAAGCCCTAAAATTCACTATAAGAAAAATCAATAAATAAATACATATGGGGATGGCTGTCAACTAGGCTTACTGTGGCGATCATTTCACAGTATACAAAAATATTGAATCACTTTGTTGGACATTTGAAACTAATATAATACTGCATGTCAATATATACCTCATTTTATTATAAACATGTATACTCAAAACAATGACAATAGAGAAAAGAGAAAAGGATGAGAAGAGAAAAAAAAAGAAAATAGAAAAGAAAAGAAAAGATGGACTCAGCTAGACTTTAGCTGATGGACTCAGTATAAACAGTTTGGTAGTATATCAGCCATAAAGCTGTATAATAAAGTGTCATTCAGATGAATTTGTAGAATCACCGTGGTTACTAGCACTACTCTCATCAAATGCATCTATAAAGTTTCTATTGTGGAATTTATATTACATTTTATTTTTGGTCTCTTGAATTCCAACAATTCCCCCTCTCACCCAAAATCCATATCATGCCACACACCATATAAAAGCCCTGTTGTAGGGAAAAAAGCATGCTAAATATTGACATTTTTCTTAGGGAGAAAACAAATCAATGGACTCTTACTATTTATTAAAATCAGATAAGATTAGGCATAATGTCCCTGGATTAAACAACCTCAAATTTACAGACTGATTATATCACTGCTGTCTTAATATTTCTAAGCCAAAATGAACCTCATGGTTTTTCTCAGCCCCTTTGCTAACATTGTCTCAAGTTCTCCTCATTTTCACCACTCAAGGTTCACCTCAGATATCACTCTCTTCAGTTCAGTTCAGTTCAGTCGCTCAGTCATGTCTGACTCTTCGCAACCCCATGCATCACAGCACGCCAGGCCTCCCTGTCCATCACCAACTCCCAGAGTTCACTCAAACTCATGTCCATTGAGTCAGTGATGCCATCCAGCCATCTCATCCTCTGTCGTCCCCTTCTCCTCATGACCTCAACCCCTCCCAGCATCAGGGTCTTTTCAAATGAGTCAACTCCTTGCATGAGGTGGTCAAAATATTGGAGTTTCAGCTTTAGCATCAGTCCTTCCAATGAACACCCAGGACTGATCTCCTTTAGAATGGACTGGTTAGCTATGTCTTTTGGAATTCTCACTCTTTCTCCACAGCTTGTCCCTCTATCATTCCCTGCATGTGTAATATCTTCCTTCTCTGATACATGAAATATAACAGGATACCAGTTAGAAGTATATGACATGCTAGAAATAAAAACAAAAGGAGGGGCACAATGATGGTAAATACATCCCATCAATATCTATACCTTTGGCTAGGGAGACTCCAATCTTGGCACAAAGCTTTTTAGTAGTGAATGAGTAAAGGAACGTTGATCAATTACACAATACACAGGCATCATCAGACAAAAATAGTCTAGTAACTATAGTCATCATCCAGTATACTACATCCACACAACTTATTTTATAACAGTAAGTTAACATCTTTGGACCTCCTTCAGCTAACTTGTCTACTAAAAAATGTAGTCACATTGATTTAAGCATTAAAGAGGATGAACAGTAAATGCATAAAATGCATGAAAAGAGTTTATGTACTCCTGCTTTAGATGGGCTTCCCAGGTGGTGCTAGTGGTAAAGAAGCCACCTGCTGATGCAGGAGACTTAAGATATGCAAGTTCAATCCCTGGGTGGGGAAGAATCCCTGGAGGAGGGCATGGTGACCCACTCCACCATCCTCACCTGGAGAATCCCAGAGACAGAGGAAAGCCTGGAGGACTATGGTCCATAGGGTCACAAAGAGCTGGACATGACTAAAGCGACTTACCACGCACACACACATGCTTTAGATAAATGGCACTTACTATTTTATATAAATAAATATTTTATATATATATATATATATATCAGGAACAGCATTTGATAAGAGGAGTTAGAAAATTCTCACAAGTAGACTTTAAGAGTGGATACAGTAGGTTGCAATGAAATATTTCTGCCTTCATAATGAAATAGGCAACTTCATTGTGACGCAACTCTTGGTAGGCATAAAATACCCATAAGGGCTTCTTCATATAGCAGCCCTCAATGAGGACCAGTGATACCTCATTAAAGCATAAGTCATAAAAATTGCTTATCTGGAGTCATCAGAAGTCAGGGACACAGCTCTTTGCAACTCTGTCTTAGTTCAGAGGTGGATTTCAGGGTATCTCAAAAGAATTACATATCTCTCAAACCATATTTGCTAAATACTATATATCTCATCATAATCTACCAATCTAATCACATGGACCAAAGCCTTGTCTAACTCAATGAAACTATGAGCCATGCCGTGTAGGGCCACCCGAGACACACGGGTCATAGTGGAGAGTTCTGAAAAATATAGTACACTGGAGAAGGGAAAGGCAAACCACTTCAGAATTCTTGACTTGAGAACCCCATGAACAGCATGAAAAGGCAAAAAGATAGGACACTGAAAGATGAACTCCCCGGGTTGGTAGGTGCCCAATATGTTACTGGAGATCAGTGGAGAAATAACTCCAGAAAGAATGAAGAGACAGAACCAAAGCAAAACAACACCCAGCTGTGGATTTGACTGGTGATGGAAGCAAAGTCCGATGCTATAAAGAGCAATATAGCATAGGAACCTGGAATGGTTAGGTCCATGAATCAAGGCAAATTGGAAGCGGTCAAACAGAAGATGACAAGAGTGAACATCGACATTTTAGGAATCAGTGAACTAAAATGGGCTGGAATGGGTGAATTTAACTCACATGACCATTATATCCACTACTGCGGTCAAGAATCCCTTAGAAGAAATGAAGTAGTCATCATAGTCAACAAAAGAGCCCAAAATACAGTACTTGGATGCAATGTCAAAAATGACAGAATTATCTCTGTTCATTTCCAAGGCAAACCATTCATTATCACAGTAATCCAAGTCTATGCCCTGACCAGTAATGCTGAGGAAGCTGACGTTGAATGGTTCTATGAAGACCTACAAGACTTTCTAGAACTAACACCCAAAAAAGATGTCCTTTTCATGATAGGGGACTGGAATGCAAAAGTAGGAAGTCAGGAAACACCTGGAGTAACAGAAAAATTTGGCCTTGGAGTACAGAATGAAACAGGGCATAGGCTAACAGAGTTTTCCAAACAGAACGAACTGGTCAGAGCAAACACCCTCTTCCAACAACACATGACAAGACCCTACACATGGACATCACCAGATGGTCAATATCAAAATCATATTGATTATATTCTTTGCAGCCAAAGGTGGAGAAGCTCTATACAGTCAGCAAAAACAAGACCAGCAGCTGACTGTGGCTCAGATCATGAACTCCTTATTGCCAAATTCAGACTTATATTGAAGAAAGTAGGGAAAACCACTATATCATTCAGGTATGACCTAAATCAGATCCCTTATGATTATATAGAGTGATCAGTGCAAAGAAATAGAGGAAAACAATACAATGAGAAAAACTGAAGCTCTCTAAAAGAAAATTAGAATACCAAGGAAACATTTCATGCAGAGATACAGAAACGGAATACAGGAACGCCGCTCAGTAGTGTCCAACTCTTTGCGGCCCCATGGACTATAGCCTACCAGGCTCCTCTGTCCAGTGGATTGCCATTTCCTTCTCCAGTGGATCTTCCTGACCCAGGGATTGAACCCGGGTCTCCCACATTGTAGACAGACGCTTTACCATCTGAGCCACCAGGAAGTCCTAGTCATGCAGAGATAGGCTCAATAAAGGACAGAAATGGTATGGACCTAACAGAAGAAGATATTAAGAAGAGGTGGCAAGAATACACAGAAGAACTATACAAAATAGATCTTCATAACCCAGATAGTCACAATGGTGTGATCACTCACCTAGAGCCAGACATCCTGGAATGTGAAGTCAAGTGGGCCTTAGTAAGCATCACTACGAACAAAGCTAGGGGAGGTGATGGAATTCCAGTTGAGCTATTTCAAATCCTAAAAGATGATGCTGTGAAAGTGCTCCATTCAATATGCCAGCAAATTTGGAAAACTCCACAGTGGCCACAGGACTGGGAAATTGTCAGTTTTCATTATAATCCCAAAGAAAGGCAATGCCAAAGAATGTTCAAACTACCACACAGTTGCACTCCTCTCACATGCTAGTAAGGTATGCTCAAAATTCTCCAAGCCAGCCTTCAACAGTATGTGAACCATAAAGTTCCAGATGTTCAAGCTGGATTTAGAAAAGGCAGAGTGCCCAGAGATCAAATTGCCAACATCCACTGGATCATCGAAAAAGCAACAGAGTCTCAGAAAAAACATCTATTTCTGCTTTATTGACTATGACAAAGCCTTTGACTGTGAGCATCACAATAAACTGTAGAAAAGTCTGAAAGAGATGGGAATACCAGACCACCTGACCTGCCTCTCGAGAAATCTGTATGCAGTTCAGGAAGCAACAGTTAGAACTGGACATGGAACAACAGACTGGTTCCAAATAGTGTAAGGAGTACATCGAGGCTGTATATTGTCACCTTGCTTATTTAACTTATATGCAGAGTACATCATGAGAAACACTGGGCTAGATGAAGCACAAGCTGGAATCAAGATTGCCGGGAGAAATATTGATAACCTCAGTTATGCAGATAACACCACCCTTACAGCAGAAAGCAAAGAGGTACTAAAGAGGCTCTTGATGAAAGTGGAAGAGGAGAGTGAAAAAGCTGGCTTAAACTCAACATTCAGAAAACTAAGATCATGGCATCTGGTCCCATCACTTCATGGCAAATAGATGAGGAAACAGTGGAAACAGTGGCAGATTTTATTTGGTGGGCTCCGAAATCACTGCAAATGGTGACTGCAGCCATAAAATTAAAAGATGCTTACTCCTTGGAAGAAAAGTTATGACTACCCTAGACAGCATATTAAAAAGCAGAGACATGTCTTTGCCAAGAAATGTCCATCTAGTCAAGGCTATGGTTTTTCCAGTAGTCATATATGGATGTGAGAGTTGGACTATAAAGAAAGCTGAGCGCCAAAGAATTGATGCTTTTGAACTGTGGTGTTGGAGAAGACTCTTGAGAGTCCCTTGGACTGCAAGAGATCCAACCAGTCCATCCTAAAGGAAATCATCCTGACTATTCATTGGAAGGACTGGTGTTGAAGCTGAAACTCCAATACTTTGGCCACCTGATGCAAAGAACTGACTCACTGGAAAAGATCCTGATGCTGGGAAAGATTGAAGGTGGGAAGAGAAGGGGACAAGAGAGGATGAGGTGGTTGGATGACATCTCTGACTCAATAGAGATGAGTTTGAGAGAACTCCAGGAGTTGGTGATGGACAGAGAAACCTGGTGTGCTCCACACCTTGGGTCACAAGGTGACAGACGTGACTGAGTGACTGAACTGATCTGAAATGAGTTGTGATCACTGGGTTTCTCCAAGACATTATGGAACAACACATTTTAAATTATTGTTTCTAAAAGATGTGAAGTTCAGGTTCTCAACATGGACAAACATTACAGTAAACGCCTATGATTAAACTACTGGTCAGCTGATACCATCTTGAGAAAAGTGGCATCTATGAAAGACAGCATCCAGAAGAGAAGTTCTCAGATGCGAACTATGAATCTTTGCATTTTGCCTTTTACTAGAGGTACTGATGCACTCACCGTCAACTATACCCTGATACCTTACAATTATTTTTAGGCCCAGTATCCCTCTTGCCCTAGTTGGGAAGATTTCCCTGGAGACCCACTCCAGTATTCTGGCCTGGAGAATTCCACGGGCAGAGGAGTCTGGCAGGTTACAGTTCATGACATCGCAAAGAGTCAGACACAGCTGAGCAACTTTCACTCACTTTAACTTATCCCTTTTAACATGTTGCTGTATCCTCTGCCACCACCGGCATCATGGTTGATATGTTGATGGTATCATCATCAACATGTTGATGACACCAACAACTGCTACACAGAGATGTCTTCTGCTTTCTTTTTATCCAACCAACTCTTGATACATTTACAAACATACTGGAATAGAAAGATGGTAGGCACATTTTAAATGGGTATGCCATCTCCACACTTGGTTTACATCACATATCAACTCCAAAATATCTCATAAGGAAGGAAATTACTAAAAAGGCAAACCAGTACAGAAGGTGTGGTGCCATATTTCTGTCCACCATCAGTAATTTTTTTCAAAGGGAACTGAAGCAGGTGGTTAAAATTTTTTAAAAGTAGATTAAAACCCCTGTTAATGAATGTCTTGGAGATTCATGAAGTATTTAGTACATGTTTAACTAAGACAAGCTTGCTGAGAAAAATTTATACATTTCTCAAGACTACTGTTTCAAACTGGATTTTTCTCAAAGAGATTTTAAATCAGATTTTACCCCTGGTCACATTCTTGGACACTTATACTTTCTAGTGCCATGTAGCCTTAATCCTCCGAAAATTTTAGATTGTAATTCCAAGAGTTATTAGGTTGGAAAACAGCTTCTGGGCAAATGATGTTATTCAGAAAACTTTTTATACCAGAAATAACAGTTGGATTATTTCTGCCTCACAGATAGTCTTAAGGTCTGGTTTTTAATGTAAATTGGGTATTCTGACATAGACATTTCTTACTCTTAAATAATAGTACTTTTAAAACAAAAGAGAGACGTGGGGATAAAGATAATAAATACAGTGGTTTCTTAAATAAATACAAATGTTAAAATTAGCTTTGATCTTCCATTTCTGTTCAGTTTACTTACCCTTCTGTATTCTAATGGCATTACATAAACATTTTAATATTTTCTATTTAAGGGTCTATCAACATTGTGGGTTCTATTAAGTCAGCAACTGTTACTCCTTTATAAAATTATTAGTGTTAATGTACACATTTTCTTTTAAAATCATATTGTTTACTGCTGAAAACATACTGTTCACTGTTAAAAAACTATTCCTAAAAGTAAAATTTTTTTATGCTTTTAAATATCAGTACCTATAAAATTTAAAGATATAGTAAATGGTCATGCACCAAAATTCATGTATCTACCAGAGGTATGTTGGATAGTGGAAGATTATAGAATTCATTCTGTGAGGGATTTTTTTAATCCAAAGAGATGAGCTCATTTGAACAATCTATCAAATATATTTTATTTTATTTTAACAAATTGCTTTGTCTTCCGGATCATTTTATGGTAATAATCACTTTTTTATTGAAGGGTTCAGTTATGAAAGTGAGAAAAAGGGAGAATGCAGGAGAACTTTTTAAAAACCTAACTGCAGTTACATCTATGAATTCATAGATGAATTATGATCATGATAATGAGATAACTGCTTCATTTTTTAAAAAGGGACGATGAAAATGCTAGGAGAGTGGTAGAAGAATTTAATGATGGTTTTCAAAAGTGAGTATCTTAAAAAGAAGTGATTTCTATTGTCCATTACACAAAATATTCTAAAATCTGACTTCTAGGGTATTATTCTCAGTGCCACTGGGACATCAAGTGGGATTCAAATGAAGGCAAAAGTTGGCACAACATGAATGATCGAATGATGTAACACCAGACAACTCTGAAGCAGTATACCCCAAAGCCACCACTGGCATTTTGTAAGTAAATCCCAGATAAGCTTGGTGGCAGTATTATAGCATATTATCCTAGCCACATAGACATTAATATATTGAAAATTCTGAAAAACATTTCATCATCCTAATTTCTTCTCTAATTAAAATAGCAAAAATATTTAGATATGTCTATATAGCAATCTACATCTATAGAAATGACATAATTAGAAAAAAAGAAATGCGATCATGAGAAAAACATTTGGCTTCCCTTGTGGTTCAGCTGGTAACGAATCCGCCTGCAATGAGGGAAACCTGGGTTTGATCCCTGGGTTGGGAAGAGTCCCTGGAGAATGGAAAGGCTAGCCAGTCCAGTATTCTGGCCTGGAGAATTCCATGCACTATACAGTCCATGGAGTCCCAAAGACTCAGACACAACTGAGTGACTAACTTTCAACTTTTCAATACAATCTCTATCAAAATTCCAATGGCCATTTTTCACAGAAATAGAAAAAACAATACTTAAATTTGTATGGAACAACAATAACAAAAAAAAAGAATAGCCAAAGCAATCATGAGATAGAAGAATAAAGCTGGAAGTATCACACTTCCTGATTTCAAACTAGTATAGGAGAGTTCTGACAAAACGTGGTCCACTGGAGAAGAGAATAGCAAACCACTTCAGTATTCTTGCCTTGAGAACCCCATGAACAGTATGAAGAGGCAAAATGATAGGACACTGAAAGATGAACTCCCCAGGTCGCTAGGTGCCCAATATGCTACTGGAGATCAGTGGAGAAATAACTCCAGAAAGAATGAAGGGATGGAGCCAAAGCAAAAACAACACCCAGTTGTGGATGTGACTGGTGATAGAAGCAAAGTCCAATGCTGTTAGCAGCAATATTGCATAGGAACCTGGAATGTCAGGTCCATGAATCAAGGCAAATTGGAAGTGGTCAAACAAGAGATGGCAAGGGTGAACATCGACACTCTAGGAATCAGCGAACTAAAATGGACTGGAATGGGTGAATTTAACTCAGATGACCATTATATCTACTACTGCGGGAAAGAATCCCTTAGAAGAAATGGAGAAGCCATCATACTCAACAGAAGAGTTCAAAATGCAGTAATTGGTTGCAATCTCAAAAACAGAATGATCTCTGTTCATTTTCAAGGCAAACCATTCAATATCACAGTAATCCAAGTCTATGCCCTGACCAGTAATGCTGAAAAATTGAAGTTGAACGGTTTTATGAAGACCTGCAAGACCTTCTAGAACTAACACTCAAAAAAGATATCCTTTTCATTATAGGGGACTGGAAAGCAAAAGTAGGAAGTCAAGAGATACGAGTAACAGGGAAATTTGGCCTCAGAATACAAGACAAAGCAGGTCAAAGGCTAACAGAATTTTGCCAAGAGAATGCAATGGTCATAGCAAACATCCTCTTCCAACAACCCAAGAGACGACTCTACACATGGACATTACCAAATGGTAAATACCAAAATCAGACTGATACATGCTTTGCAGCCAAAGATGGAGGAGCTCTATATAGTCAGCAAAAACAAGACCAGGAGCTGACTGTGGCTCAGATCATGAACTCCTTATTGCCAAATTCGGACTTATATTGAAGAAAGAAGATAAACCACTAGACCATTCAGGCATAACCTAAACCAAATCCCTTAAGATTATACAGTGTAAGTGAGAAATAAATTCAAGGTATTAGATCTGATAGAGAGCCTGAAGAACTATGGAGAGAGGTTTGTGACACTGTAAAATAGGCTGTGATGAAGACCATTCCCAAGAAAAACAAATGCGAAAAGGCAAAATGATTGTCTGAGGAGGCCTTACAAATAGCTGTGAAAAGAAGAGAAGCAAAAGGAAAAGGAGAGAAAAAGAGTTATACCCATTTAAATGCAGAGTGCCAAAGAATAGCAAGGAGAGATAAGAAAGCCATCCTCAGTGATCAATGCAAAGAAATAGAAGAAAATAATAGACTGGGAAAGACTAGAGATCTCTTAAAGAAAATCAGAGATACCAAGGGAACATTTCATGCAAAAATGGGCACAATAAAGGACAGAAATAGTATGGACCTAACAGAGACAGAAGATAGTAAAAAGAGGTGGCAAGAATACACAGAAGAACTGTACAAAAATCATCTTCATGACCCAGATAACCACGATGGTGTGATCACTCACCTAGAGCCAGACATCCTGGAATGTGAAGTCAAGTGGCCCATAGGAAGCATCACTACAAACAAAGCTAGTGGAGGTGATGGAATTCCTGTTGAGCTATTTCAAATCCTAAGAGATGATGTTGTGAAAGTGCTGCATTCAATATGCCAGCAAATTTGGAAAACTCCACAGTGGCCACAGGCCTGGAAAAGGTCAGTTTTCAATACAATCCCAAAGAAAGGTAATGCCAAAGAATGTTCAAACTACCACAGTTGCACTCATCTCACATGCTAGTAAAGTATGCTCAAAATTCTCCAAGCCAGGTTTCAACAGTATGTGAACTAAGAACTTCTAGATGGTCAAGCTGGATTTAGAAAAGGCAGAGGAACCAGAGATCAAATTGCCAACATCCGCTGGATCATCAAAAAAGTGAGAGAGTTCCGGAAACACATATATTTCAGCTTTATTGACTATGACCAAGACTTTAAGTGCATGGATCACATCAAACTTGGAAAATTCTGAAAGAGATGGGAATAGGAGACCACCTGACCTGCCTTTTGAGAAATCTGTATGCATGTCAAGAAGCAACAGTTAGCACTGGACATGGAAGAACAGACTTGTTCCAAATCGTAAACGGACTACATCAAAGCTGCGTATTATCTCCCTGTTTACTTAACTTATATGCAGAGTACATCATACAAAATGCCAGGCTAGATGAAGCACAGCTGGAATCAAGTTTGCTGGGAGAAATAGCAATAACCTCAGATATGCAAATGACACCACTCTACCAGCAGAAAGCAAAGAAGAACTAAAGAGTCTCTTGATAAAAGTGAAAGAGGAGCTGATGACATGATCCTCGACATAGAAAACCCAAAAGACTCCACCAGAAAATTACTAGAGCTAATCAATGAATATAATAAAGTTGCAGGATATAAAATCAACACATATAAATCCCTTGTATTCTTATACACTAATAATGAGAAAATAGAAAAAGAAATTAAGAAAACAATTCCATTCACCATTGCAATGAAACGAATAAAATACTTAGGAATATATCTACCTAAAGAAACAAAAGAACTATATATAGAGAACTATAAAACACTGGTGAAAGAAATCAAAAGGGACAATAATAGATGGAGAAATATACCATGTTCATGGATCAGAAGAATCAATATAGTGAAGATGAGTATACTACCCAAAGCAATCTATAGATTCAAGGCAATCCCTATCAAGCTACCAACAGTATTTTTCACAGAGCTAGAACAAATAGTTTCACAATTTGTATGGAAATACAAAAAACCTTGAATAGCCAAAGCAATCTTGAGAAAGAAGAATGGAACTGGAGGAATCAACCTGCCTGACTTCAGGCTCTACTATAAAGCTACAGTCATCAAGACAGTATGGTACTGGCACAAAGACAGAAATATAGACCAATGGAACAAAATAGACAGTCCAGAGATAAATCCATGCACCCATGGACATCTTATCTTTGACAAAGGAGGAAAGAATATACAATGGAGAAAAGACAATCTCTTTAACAAGTGGTGCTGGGAAATCTGGTCAACCACTTGTAAAAGAATGAAACTAGAACACTTTCTAACACCGCACACAAAAATAAACTCAAAATGGATTAAAGATCTAAATATAAGACCAGAAACTATAAAACTCCTAGAGGAGAACATAGGCAAAACACTCTCTGACATAAATCACAGCAGGATCCTCTATGACCCACCTCCCAGAATTCTGGAAATAAAAGCAAAAATAAACAAATGGGACCTAATTAAAATTAAAAGCTTCTGCACAACAAAGGAAATATAAGCAAGGTGAAAAGACAGCCTTTGGAATGGGAGAAAATAATAGCAAATGAAGCAACTGACAAAGAATTAATCTCAAAAATATACAAGCAACTTATGCAGCTCAATTCCAGAAAAATAAATGACCCAATCAAAAAATGGGCCAAAGAACTAAATAGACATTTCTCCAAAGAAGACATACAGATGGCTAACAAACACATGAAAAGATGCTCAACATCACTCATTATCAGAGAAATGCAAATCAAAACCATAATGAGGTACCATTTCATGCCAGTCAGAATGGCTGCTATCCAAAAGTCTACAAGCAATAAATGCTGGAGAGGGTGTGGAGAAAAGGGAACCCTCTTACACTGTTGGTGGGAATGCAAACTAGTACAGCCACTATGGAGAACAGTGTGGAGATTCCTAAAAAACTGGAAATAGAACTGCTTATGACTCAGCAATCCCACTGCTGGGCATACACACTGAGGAAACCAGAAATGAAAGAGACACGTGTACTCCAAGGTTCATCGCAGCACTGTTTATAATAGTCAGGACATGGAAGCAACCTAGATGTCCATCAGCAGACGAATGGATAAGAAAGCTGTGGTACATATACACAATGGAGTATTACTCAGCCATTCAAAAGAATACATTTGAATCAGTTCTAAAGAGGTGGATGAAACTGGAGCCTATTATACAGAGTGAAGTAAGTCAGAAAGAAAAACACCAATACAGTATACTAGCACATATATATGAAATTTAGAAAGATGGTAACGATAACCCTGTATGCGAGACAGCAAAAGAGACACAGATGTATAGAACAGTCTTTTGGACTCTATGGGAGAGGGCGAGGGTGGGATGATATATGAGAATGGCATTGAAACATGTATAATATCATATGTGAAATGAATCGCCAGTCCATGTGTGACGCATGATACAGGATGCTTGGGGCTAGTGTACTGGGATGACCCAGAGGGATGGTATGGGGTGGGAAGTGGGAGGGGGGTTCAGGATGGGGAACATGTGTACACCCATGGTGGATTCATGTTGATGTATGGCAAAACCAATACAATACCGTAAAGTAATTAGCCTCCAATTAAAATAAATAAATTTATATTGAAAAAAAATTTAAAGAGGAGAGTGAAGAAGTTGGCTTAAATCTCAACATTCAGAAAACTAAGATCATGGCGTCCAGTCTCATCCTTCATGGTAAATAATTGGGGAAAGAGTGGAAACAATGACAGACTTTATTTTTTGGGCTCCAAAATCACTGCAGATGGTGACTGCAGCCATGGAATTAAAAGATGTTTGCTCCTTGGAAGAAAAGTTATGACCAATCTAGACAGCATGTTAAAAAGCAAAGACATTACTTTGCCAACAAAGGTCCGTCTAGTTAAAGCTTTGGCTTTTTCCAGTAGTCCTGTATGGATGTGAGAGTTGGATGATAAACAAAGCTGAGTGCCAAAGAATTGAAGCTTTTCAACTGTGGTGTTGGAGAAGACTCTTGAGAGTCTCTTGGACTGCAAGGAGATTCAACCTGTTCATCCTAAAGGAAATTCAGTCCTGAATATTCATTGGAAGAATTGATGTTAAAGCTGAACCTCCAACACTTTGGCCACCTGATGGGAAGACCTGACTCATGTGAAAAGACCCTGATGCTGGGAAAGATTGAAGGCAGGAGAAGGGAACAACAGAGGATGAGATGGTTGGATGCCATCACCAATTCGATGGACATGAGTTTGAGTAAGCCCCAGGCACTGGTAATGGACAGGGAAGCCTGGCATGCTACAGTCCATGGCATCATAAAGAGTTGGACATGACTGCATGACTGAACTGAACTGACAGTTCTACAAAGCTATAGAAATCAAAACAGTATGGTACTGACATCAAATAGGCAGCCAGCCCAATGGAACAGAAATGAGGGCCCCCAAATGGGAAAACAATAGACTCTTTGATAAATGATGTTGGGAAAGCTGGACAACTGTGCATGGGAATATGAAATTGGACCCCTATCATATACCACTCACAAAAAATAAACTGGAAATGGATAATAGATTCGAATATAAGATCCCAAATCATTAAACTAGAAGAAAACATGGCGGGGGGGGGGGGGTGGGGGGAAGCTGCTTGATTGCTACACTTACATTTATAGTTTAAAAAATATGTATTTCTTCTTAAAAGAAAAATGTATTTTTATTGTAGAAAGGTAGCTAATACATAGAATTTAAAAGGTAAAATTTTTAAAAAATCAGATTACAGATAATTGTGTAATCTAGCCATTGAGTATTTTATTTATCTTAGCATATATTCTGTCAGTATTTTGTGTATGCATGATAGAAACCCTTTGTGTGTATGTGTGCATACACATCCATGTATCCATTCAACAAATATTTCTTGAATATTTATGACAGTTCCTGTTTCCCATGACTGTGTGGACCACAATAAACTGTGGAAAACTCTGAAAGAGATGGGAATACCAGACCACCTAACTGCCCCTTGAGAAACCTGTATGCAGGTCAGGAAGCAACAGTTAGAACAGGACATGGAACAACAGACTGGTTCCAAATAGGAAAAGGAGTATGTCAAGGCTGTATATTGTCACCCTGCTTATTTAACTTCTATGCAGAGTACATCATGAGAAACGCTGGACTGGAAGAAACACAAGCTGGAATCAAGATTGCCAGAGAAATATCAAGAACCTCAGATATGCAGATGACACCACCCTTATGGCAGAAAGTGAAGAGGAGCTAAAAAGCCTCTTGATGAAAGTGAAAGGGGAGAGCGAAAAAGTTGGCTTAAAGCTTAACATTCAGAAAACGAAGATCATGGCATCTGGTCCCATCACTTCTTGGCAAATAGATGGGGAAACAGTGGAAACAGTGTCAGACTTTATTTTTTGGGGCTCCAAAATCACTGCAGATGGTGACTGCAGCCATGAAATTAAAAGATGCTTGCTCCTTGGAAGAAAAGTTATGACCAACCTAGATAGTATATTCAAAGGCAGAGACATTACTTTGCCAACTAAGGTCCACCTAGTCAAGGCTATGGTTTTTCCTGTGGTCATGTATGGATGTGAGAGTTGGACTGTGAAGAAGGCTGAGTGCCGAAGAATTGATGCGTTTGAACTGTGGTGTTGGAGAAGACTCTTGAGAGTCCCTTGGACTGCAAGGAGATCCAACCAGTCCATTCTGAAGGAGATCAGCCCTGGGATTTCTTTGGAATGAATGATGCTAAAGCTGAAGCTCCAGTACTTTGGACACCTCATGCGAAGAGTTGACTCATTGGAAAAGACTGATGCTGGGACAGATTGGGGGCAGGAAGAGAAGGGGATGACCGAGGATGAGATGGCTGGATGGCATCACTGACTCGATGGACATGAGTCTGAGTGAATTCCGGGAGATGGTGATGGACAGGGAGGCCTGGCATGCTGCGATTCATGGGGTCGCAAAGAGTCGGAGATGACTGAGCGACTGAACTGAACTGAACTGATAACATTTTTACATGAAATTAATATTCTATCATATAAAAATACTACAATATCTTTAATGCAAAACCCATACTTTTTACAAATTGCTGTTCTAAATTTTGTGTTACTACACACATTTTATATATATATATATATATATACACACACACACACACACACATTTTATATATATGTGTGTGTGTTTGTGTCTAATATAAGGTGACTCCCTAGAGCACAAGCATCAACATTATCAAATTTTAACATGCACTGCATGAACTAAATCTTTGGTGCAGCAGTACAATGGACACTACTATTCTCAGTAAATGAGAGGCTTCATGTCACTGAAATTTCTTCAGTATTCGGTTATGGTGGTATTTTTAATCTTTGCCAATTTGCTAAATGAACTAGGCTCTCACAATTAATTTGCATGCCTCGAATTTTAGAAAAAAATTTTATATATCTAGCCCCCATCTGCTTCTGTTATGTCCATACCATTTCCGTCCTTTATCGAGCCCATCTTTGCATGAAATGTTCCCTTGGTATCTCTAATTTTCTTGAAGAGATGATCACTAATCTAGAGCCAGACATCTTGGAATGTGAAGTCAAGTGAGCCTTAGAAAGCATCACTACGAACAAAGCTAGTAGAGGTGATGGAATTCCAGTTGAGCTGTTTCAAATCCTGAAAGATTACACTGCGAAAGTGCTGCACTCAATATGCCAGCAAATTTGGAAAACTCAGCAGTGGCCACAGGACTGGAAAAGATCAGTTTTCATTCCAGTTGCAAAGAAAGGCAATGCCAAAGAATGATCAAACTACCGCATAATTGCACTCATCTCACATGCTAGTAAAGTAATGCTCAAAATTCTCCAAGCCAGGCTTCAGCAATACGTGAACCGTGAACTCCCTGATGTTCAAGCTGGTTTTAGAAAAGGCAGAGGGACCAGAGATCAAATTGCCAACATCCGCTGGATCATGGAAAAAGCAAGAGAGTTCCAGAAAAACATCTATTTCTGCTTTATTGACTATGCCAAAGCCTTTGACTCTGTGGATCACAATAAACTGTGGAAAATTCTGAAAGAGATGGGAATACCAGACCACCTCACCTGCCTCTTGAGAAACCTGTATGCAGGTCAGGAAGCAACAGTTAGAACTTGACATGGAACAACAGACTGGTTCCAAATAGGAAAAGGATATTATGTCAAGGCTGTATATTGTCACCCTGCTTATTTAACTTCTATGCAGAGTACATCATGAGAAACGCTGGACTAGAAGAAACACAAGCTGGAATCAAGATTGCCGGGGGAAATATCAATAACCTCAGATATGCAGACTGAACTGAACTGAACTGAGCCCCCATGTGATTTCCTCCTTCTAATTCAATATTCAAGTTGTAACTCTATTTTCCCCTTAATTTGTAAGCAGTTTAAATTATATTTTAATTTCATAATTAACATATTAAATTGCCAATAGTATTTTTTAACAGCAATTTATACCATTAAACCCAGTATATTGTAAATACATTTCTTAGTTTCTCATTGGTTTGTCTCTTCTATCATTTAAGATGCAAAGGTTTTACAATTTTGTGATCAAACCTAGAAAAAGTTTTCCTTCGTGATTTCTGCCTTTGGTGCAATGCTTAATAATAACTTCCAACTCTCCCTCCACTTATATAAATACTCACCAATACTCTCTTAATACTGTTATAGTTTCTTTTATTAAGAATTTAAAACTTCAATCCTCCTGGAATTTGTTTTGACAGTGGTATAGAAATTTAACTTTTCTTCCAAATACTTAGAAGAAAATTGTTCATTCCTTTCACACAGATTTGAAATGCCTAAAACAACACTGTATAAAAAAGCTTTACCATGTTAAGAGGAAATAAAATTTCCTAATTACAGGTCAAACATCATGTTTACATTATGTCATTTCAAATAATATTATGTTATAAAACACCAATTATTCACTATAAAGTATGTATTGTTTTTTAAATTCTCTAAAAGATACATAGATACACACATCACCTAAGAAAATTAAAATTATGGTTCCTAATGACTTTAAAAATTGGAACATATTTATTACATTTTATAAAGTATCTCAGCAGTCAACTTCACTAATTTATGCAAAATGTATTTTCATTTACAGAATGTGACTCTGGGCAAGACTTCTTCCATTGAGAAGAGATATAACCTAATTATGCAAAAAGTTTTATGGAGATGGTTTGGGTTCAAGGTTTTTTTCTAAAATTAAATTATTATTGTTAGAATTGCTTCCTTGTTGCTTAGTATTCTAAAGAAAGATACAAAACTACTAAGAAATTGCTTGCTTATATACAGTATTTTAAAGCCTTTTGGTCAACAATTCATGCATTATTTTATTTAGAAGGAAAAATCCTCTTAATTACAAACAATTGCTGAATAAGGGAATACTGTTCAAGCAATTATTATTAAAGGATTTAGATATATATTATCATCTGACTTTTAAATAAAAGTAATAAAATTCTAGTTTTTCTGTGATTTTTCCATGAATCTCTCTCATTATTTTTTATCAATCAAAAAGCTAAAAGCCAGTCAAAGGAATTCTACATAAACTATTATTTTCTGCCAGGTTAGTATTTTAGGTCTGCTTTAAGAGGATCAGCATCGTCTACTCAAGTAGCAATATCTCGTTCCAAGACCAGTACAATACCTCAACAGTGACTGTATTATGTTACTTAAGCTGATGTACATTTTGAAATGAACTCTGCAATTCAAATTGTGCTAATAAAATTCTCCCAGTGCATTATATGTACATACACTTGAAACACCCAGAAAATAAGCTTAATAACTTTATGCTAAACTATGCAGATGGAGCTTAGATACTTGTAGGTAGAGCATAAAGACAATCAAGCATAATCAGGCATTTAAACAAATAACTTTGAGTTGAGAAGAAATTATGAGTCCAGTGCTATTAGATTTAAATATGCATGGTGTTACTTATAAGGTTAACTTGAGAAAACTAGGCTGAAAGTGTATTAAAAAAAGGAATTTTACTCACGAGATCGAGGTGCAGCAATAAAAGATGACCTACAGTGAGTTATAAATGGTTATGAAAAAGGAGATATAGAAATTTTATACAATTCAGTAAATATAAGACCACATAATGAGGTCTTAATTAAGAAATGAGGTTTTCATATCAAAGACCATACTTTTAGGAATGGATTCTACCATACATCAGTAAAGAACTGTGGATTAAATTATGGAGCAAGGATCATTAGTTGCACAGGTAAGTGACATTACAAGCCCGTTATTCATATTTACTATGAAAATTGGTGTCTTCTTTTTGTGTGTGTGTGTGTTTTTTTTTTTAATAATAACCAGGGTTTTGATTTCAGAGAGTCATTGGATTTTGCCATGGCCTTTCAGTCTTGTTAATTATTATGTGTTCAGAGTTATGCACATTTTTATCCACAGGTGGCAGACCTTTTTTAAATCAACTTCAATCATATTCAGCATTTTGTTTTGGTGGGTTTTTTTTTCTTCTTAAACTGCCACCCACATTAAAATGTAAACGTGTGCTGCTCTGAGTTCTCATTAATGTTGCACAATTTAGATGATAGATTTGTCAACAAAGTGGCTCATTCTCAAAGGCCACTGAACCCTGTCGGGATAAATGCCTTAAAAATTGTATATTGCAGAGTAATCTTTAATTATAAAGAACTCACTTGACAATTTACAATATATTGGGATTATTCTCTTTTTTTTCAGGCAGCAAAGAGTTTTACTTTCTAGATAAGGTTGACTGGGGGGAAAAAAAGGTGAATTTGATAAACAGTTAAAGCAAAGAGCTTGCTTATTTGCAAGTAAAAGAGAGAGGTGACCAAAGGCGTACACAAATAACAATCACTTAGGTTCACAAATTATTAACTGGCTAAGTGGTTAAAGCAAACAACTATAAATGCAGTGACATTTTAAAAGAATGTTAATGCAGAAGGAAATAAGCAAAACAAAAATAACTTGCCACCAATGGTATAACTAACCACTATCCTCAACTTATCTCTGTAAAATCTTAGATTTACAAGCCTCTGTGTAGAACTTATTTTTGGTCAATGCAGTATAAAATCAGATATCCAACAAAGTCTTTTTGTGGGTATTGTTGATGGGTGCAAAGGTTTAACCTGCCAATGCATTCAATTCATATACAAATAAAATATTTATAATTTTATAGTTCTCAAAACATTCTAGTCAATCTAAAGGCAATGCCTGATATCCTTTATTACATGTCTTAGAAAAAGAACACTGAAAAGAATACCTGCCTATTTTACTAGTCTATTATTCTTCATTTCCAATGTGGGAGATTCTTTACAAACACCTTCAATTATTTTACCTAATTTTGAAAGATGTATCAGTTTATGCTATTTGCAACCAGTTCTCCCTCATGAAAATATATACCACTAAAGAAATAAATAAAACTTACTATAACTATTTGCTGTACTACTTTAACAATTATATTGAATATGTGTATACCATATGTACAGTTAGGCAAATAATAAGAAAGCATACACCCACATAATCACTAGAAGGGCACCAGTGGCACTCTCCCTTGGACCCAAAATGCTCCCTCACCCAAATTCTCCCTCCATGAGCTCAGTCTCTTCCTCATTCCTAGAGATCAGCACCCTCTGACTCTTACAGTAATGTTTCCCTGATTTTCTTTATAGCTTTACCACCCATAATGCACCTCTGAAAAACACAATTGTTTGCCTAGAATCTACCACACATCAACCATACATCATCTGTTTGTATTATGTCTTTGCTTTTCTCTGCTTAATATTAAGTAGATCACTAAAAGCCTTCCATTTTCATTGCTTCACATGATGACTATTCTACAATTGTCCATGTTATTCTTGATCAGTGAATTATTTCTAATTTTTGGCAAACACAAATATTTCTACTGTGAACATTTTTGTAAGTATTTCCTGATACATGTATGCACATATTTAGTTCTTGTTCAGTCACTAAATTGTGATCATTTCCTTGTGACCCAATGGACTGTAGCAAGCCAGGCTCCTTTGTCCTCTACTAACTCCTAGTGTTTGCTCAAATTCATGTCCCTTGAGTCAGTGATGCCATCCAACCCTCTCATCCTCTGTCACTCCCTTCACCTCCTGCCTTCAATCTTTTCCATCATCAGGGTCTTTTCCAATGAGTTGGCTCTTCGTATCAGGTGGCCAAAGTATTGGAGCTTCAGCTTCAGCAGCAGTCCTTCCAATGAATATTCAGGGTTGATTTCCTTTAGGATTGATTGGTTTAATCTCCTTGCAGTCCAAGGGACTCTCAAGAGTCTTATCCAGCACCACAATTTGAAAGCATCAATTTTTTGGTGCTCATATGCACATATTTTGCTAGGATACACATACCTAGGATTGCTATGCTTAAGTAGGAGCTATCTATCCAAAGTAGCTGTTCCAATTTCTGTTCTGATCAGCCCTGTATGAACATTGCTATTGTTCTGCAATCTTGTCATTGCTTTGACCTGCTTACCATTTTAGTTTTCCCCATTCTGAGGCATATGTAGCAGTATCTCACTGTGAATTCACTTTGTATTTCCTTGACTATTACTGATATTAAGCATCTTTCATATGTTTTGACATTTGGATGTATTGTTGGCCATTTGGATTTCTTTTTTTTACCATTTTTCTATTGGATTATGTGAATTTTCACATTGATCTGTGGTTTTAAAATATCTATTCTGGATATCAGTGTGTCAATGAATCTTTGCAAATTTATTCTGCCACTCCATGTCCTCTCTTTTCACTCATTTTTATGTTTCATTTTCTCGATAAACAATAAAATAAACTACAACCTACCTAAATGATGAACTGTGAGTGACACTAATGTGTCAGAAGTTGTAAAAATTGTACCACTCTGGTGAGGGATGTTGACATTGGTGGGGGATGTTAACGTTGCGGGAGGCTAGGCATGTGTGTGTGTGTAGGGGGGTTGCAGGGAGTGGTATATGAGAAACCTCTAAACCTTCTGCTCATATTGCTGTGAACCTAAAACTGCTCTTAAAGATTAAGTGTATTTTAAAAAATAATGTAGAATGTGTGCATTTTAATCTAAGGAATATGTCTCTACATTCAGGTCATAAAGTTATTTTCCCAGATTTTCTTACCAGAAAGTATCTTAAGAGATTCTCTTTTTTTCACATCTTACACTAACTGAAATTGATATCTGTGTGTGTGTGAGGTAGGGATTCCATTTCATTTTTTCCAATGAAGAGTCAATTTTCCCAATACCGTGTATTTTTAAAAGTCTGCTATTTCTCTACTGCTTTGAAGTGCCACCCCTATTATAAATAAAATGTCCATATATGCAAGAGTTGTTTCTGAGCTCTCTGTTGTTCAGTCGCTCAGTCGTGTCTGATTCTTAGTAACCCCATGGACTGCAGCACACCAGGCCTCTCTGTCCCTCACCATCTCCCAAAGTCTGCCCAAGTTCATGTCCATTGCATCGGTGATGCCATCCAGCCATCTCATCCTTTGACATCCTCTTTTCCTTCTGCCCTAAATCTTTCCCAGCATCAAGGACTTTTCCAATGAGTTAGATGTTAGCATCAGATGACCAAATTACTGGAGTTTCAGCTTCAGCATCAGCCCTTACAACAAGTAATCAGGGTTGATTTCCCTTAAGATTGACTGGTTTGATCTCCTTGATGTCCAAAGGATTCTCAGGAGTCTTCTCCAACACCACAGTTCAAAGGCATCAGTTATTCAGAGTTCTGCCGTCTTTATGGTCCTGCTCTCACAACCATACATGACCCCTGGGAAGACCATGGCCTTGACTATACAGATCTTTGTCGGCAGAGTAATGTCTCTGCTTTTCAACGCACTAAGTTTGTCATAGCTTTCCTGCCAAGAAGCAAACGTCTTCTGATTTCATGGCTGCAGTCACCATCTGCAGTGATTTTAGAGCTGAAGAAGAGGAAATCTGTCACTATTTCTACAGGCCAGACACCATGATCTTAGTTTTTTTAATACTGAGTTTTAAGCCTGCTCTTTCACTCTCCTCTTTCACCCTCATCAAGAAGCTCTTTAGTTCCTCTTTGTTTTCTGTCATTAGAGTGGTATCATCTGCATATCTGAGGTTGTTGATGTTTCTCCCTCCTATCTTGATTCCAGCTTGTAACTCATCCAGCCCAGCATTTCTCATGATGTGCTCAGCACATAGATTAAACAAACAGGGTGACAACAGACAGCCCCATCATACTCCTTTCTCAATCTTGAATAAATCAGTTGTTAAATACAGGGTTCTAACTGTTGCTTCTTAACTGAGCTCTCTAGTGTCTCTCATTTGTCTACTTGCCTACCCCAGCAGCAATGCCACACTTTCAGAATTTATAATACTTTATAAATTAACAGGACAAGTAATCCTACCCATACACCCCCTTTTCAAGAGTGTCTTGACTCTTCTTGTCTTTTCATGTTCGAATCAACCTGTCACATTACACACCCACTCACACACATATACACAACTACTCACACTCACACACATATGCATACACATGGGTGAATACACACAAAGGCGTGCAACCTTACACACAAACACACAATCCAAGCAAATAACAAAGAAAGACAAAAACCAACAAAGACAAAACAAGCAATTGGCATTTTGATTGCAAATCTACTTGGATTAGGGGACATTGCTACAATATTGGCTCTTTCTGTACATGAATATGGTATATCTCACCATTTATTTCATTTAATATACATTAAAATCTTTCTCGAACTTTCAAAATTTTCCTTATAGATGTACTACTCATTTCTTGTTACTAAATACTAGGTAAAAATTGACGCTGATATATAGAAATATAGTTGATTTGTACATATTGTATTGTTTGCACCAAATTTAAATGCTCATATTAATTCATACCATCTGCCAATAACAATGGTAGTTTCTTTTCCAATCCCAATAGTTGCATTTATCTTGCTTTATTGCATTGTCTAGGCTCTACAGGTAAAATGCTCAATGACAAATATCCTGATATTGCTCTTGATCTCATTAGGAAAGAGTTCCACATTTTACTATTTTAATTTATGATTGCAATAGGTATTTCTTATCACACTAAAATAGTTCTTTCCTGTTTTTAGTTTTTAGGAACTTCAAAAATAAGGAATAAATGAAATATTTTATTAAATCCTTTTTCTGCATTAACTGAAATAACCATGTGATATCATCATCTTTTAATTTGTATTACACTGGCTGATTTTTTTACATGCTAACAAATGCTGATTTTCTGGAGTAAACAAATTTGCTCACGATTAATGAACTTTTTCATATATTGCTGAAATTGGTTTGCTAATATTTGATTGACAGCTTTTCCATTTTATTCATGAGAGAGATTTGCCTGAATATCCTTTTTTATACTATTTTTGCCAGGTTTTGTGTCAAGATTATATGATCCTTATAAAATAAATTGGGGATTATTACCTCTTCTTCTATTTTTTGAAAAACAAAACAAAACAAAAACTTACATAGGATTAGACTTATTTCTTCTTTAAATTGGCCTGTGAAGACTTCTGTGTTTGGAATTCTTTTGTAGGAAAATTTTTGATTACTAAATAAAATTTCCTTAATGTTAATAAAATCATTCAGGTTATCTCTTTTAAAGTAAATATGGCTAAGTTATGTATTTTTAGGAATAGTTTGATCATTGATGTATTTTTCTAGGAATTTGACCACTCATCTAACTCTTCTTATTTCCCAATATTAACCTGGTAATATGAAGTTCCTGATACTCATTATTAGCTGTTTAATATCTGTACATCTGTTGTGATGTTACTTTGTCATTTCTGATACTAGATATTCCTCTCGTCACTTGTTCACTTGTTCAGTCTCATCAGAATGTTGAAACATTTACTCAGCGTTTGTAACAATTTTAGGCTGTCTTGCTTCTTTTCTTTATATGTTTGCTTCTGACCTCATTAATTTTGTACTTTAATTCTTTTTTTTTCAGATAAAGTCTTGACTTATTAATGTTCAGTTTATTTTCTTTAGTACATTTAATGTATAAATTTACCAGTAAATGCTTCTTATGGTGTTCTACAATTGTTATTTATAAGATACACATTTTTAGTTAGTCTAAAATGTTTATAATTATTATTGTGATTTCTTTTTAATTTTTAAACTTTTTCTTGCTATATTTTTGTTATCACCTGCAGCTTAATTTCACTGGTATAATTTCAATTCTTTGAAAACAGTTGAGACCTAATTTATGACTCAGCATACGGTCAATTTTTGTAATTATTCCATTGTTCTTCAAAATAATGTGAATTTTGCAGTTGCATGCAAGGTTCTATATATGTCTACAATGTCAAGTTTCTTAGTCTTATATTTCAACTCTATCCCCCTCTACTGATTCTTTTCTATTTTATTCCATCAATTACTAAGTAAGTTAATATTCACTGCTACTGTGTATTGTTTATTTCTCCCTTCTATTCTGTCAAATTTTCCTTAATCTGTCTTGAGGTTATGCTCTTAGGGACACTTAGATTTAATATCATTCTATCTTCCAATCAAATTTAAACTTCAATCACTTATAGAGTAACTTTATCTCCAGTAATGGTTTGGTTTTTAAAGTTTATTTTGTATAACCAGTGTAGTTAAACCAGTGTCCATGTGGTATTTGTTTGAAACCATTTTCCATTATTATTTACATTTTACATGCGAGGAATGGTTGGTGCTTAAGGAACATACCCAACAGTAGACAGCCCTAAGTGGTATTGTCAGAAACTGAGCCCAAACAGCATGTCTGCAAAGTTGATGCATCTCAACATTATGCTTCTCTTATAAATTCCAAAGAGTTAAGTCAGCTTAGGCTCAGCAGGAAAAAAACATTCTCATCCTAACTTCTGCCATGATTTCTCACAGATTGCTAATTGTGAGTTTTCACTTACTTCCAGAAAAATTCTCACTCCTTTAATATTCTAATGCAATATAATATGGTAAAAGAAAAAAAAAATCTCCTAGAAAAAAGAGAATATTCTTAGTCCAGAATTGCAGTACTCAAATACTGTCACTTAGACACAAGAAAGAAAAGTCTTTCAAAGTTTCGCACTTTGTCTTTGAAATCAGAATGATTATCAACAACCTTAAGGTGCTTGTCAAATGCCACTGAAAAATATCTCAATCTGCCTTAATATAAAAATATGTAGCTGGGATGAAATACAATCAAGATTTCTGAGAAACTGTATATGGCTCTACTGAGAAGAAAAGCTTACTGCAATCTGACTTCATGAAAAGCACTCAAAAAAGATGAGTGATAAGCTGTTTCATCTCTCCTTGAAAAGACACACACAGAGTATTTTAGACAGAGGCACTAAGCAACTTATGTAACCATTTGGAATTCTATACTTTTCATATTTCTCAATAATTAATATTAAATATGTAATGCTAAATCATATTTGTTAAAAGTGTACAAACTATAAAGAAAATTAAACTTGCTAATGATTTCATGATTTCCAACAACACAAGAGAATACTCTACACATGGACATCACTAGATGGTCAATCCCGAAATTAGATTATTATATTTTTTGCAGCCAAAGATGGAAAAGCTCTATACAGTCAGCAAAAACAAGACCAGGAGCTGACTGTGGCTCACATCATGAACTCCTTATTGCCAAATTCAGACTTAAATTGAAGAAAGTAGGGAAAACCACTAGACCATTCAGGTATGACCTAAATCGAATCCCTTACCATTATAGCGTGGTAGTGTCAAATAGATTTAAGGGACTAAATCTGATAGAGTGCGTGATGAACTATGGATGGAGGTTCGTGAATTTGTACAGGAAACAGGGAGCAAGACCATCTACAAGAAAAAGAAATGCAAAAAAAGCAAAATGGCTGTCTGAGGAGGTCTTACAAATAGCTGTGAAAAGAAAAGAAGCAAAAGGCAAAGCAGAAAAGGAAAGATATAGCCGTTTAAAAGCAGAATTCCAAAGATTAGCAAGGGGAGATAAGAAAGCCTTCCACAGTGATCAGTGCTAAGAAATAGAGGAAAACAATACAATGGGAAAGACTAGAGATCTCTTCAAGAAAATTAGAGATACCAAGGGAATATTTCATGCAAAGATGGGCTCAATAAAGGACAGAAATGGTATGGACCTAACAGAAGCAGAAGATACTAAGAAGAGGTGGTAAGAATACATAGAAGAACTGTACAAAAAAGATCTTCACGACCCAGATAATCACGATGGTGTGATCACTCACCAGGAGCCAGACATCCTGGAATGTGAAGTCAAGTGGGCCTTAGGAAGCATCACTATGAACAAATCTAGTGGAAGTGACAGAATTCCAGTTGAGCTATTTCAAATCCTAAAAGGTGTTGCTGTGAAAGTGTTGCACTCAATATGCCAGCAAATTTGGAAAACTCAGCAGTGGCCACAGGACTGGAAAGGTCAGTTTACATTCCAATCCCTAAGAAAGGCCATGCCAAAGAATGCTCAAACTAGTGCACAATTGCATTCATCTCACATGCTAGTAAAGTATGCTCAAAATTCTCCAAGCCAGGTTCAATAGTATGTGAACTGTGAACTTCCAGATGTTCAAGCTGGTTTTAGAAAAGGCAGAGGGACCAGAGATCAAATTGCCAACATCCGTTGGATCATTAAAAAAGCAAGAGAGTTTCAGAAAAACATCTATTTCTGCTTTATTGACTATGCCAAAGCCTTTGACTGTGTGGATCACAATAAACTGTGGAAAATTCTGAAAGAGACTGGAATACCAGACCATCTGACCTGCCTCTTAAGAAGGCTGTATGCAGGTCAGGAAGCAACCCTTAGAACTGGACATGGAACAACAGACTGGTTCCAAATAGGAAAAGGATATTATGTCAAGGCTGTATGTTGTCACACTATTTATTTAACTTCTATGCAGAGTACATCAGAGAAGGCAACATCAAGAGAAATGTTGGGCTGGGTGAACCACAAGCTGGAATCAACAGTGCCAAGATAAATATCAATAGCCTCAGATATGCAGATGACACCTCCTTTATGGCAGAAAGTGAAGTAGAACTAAAGAGCCTCTTGATGAAAGTGAAAGAGGAGCGTGAAGGTGTTGGCTTAAAGCTCAACATTCAGAAAACTATTATCATGGCATCATTCCAAATGATAATTACATAAAGTTTGTTGCTTTTAATTATTTCATTAAGTCAGAAATTCTGGAAGTGAAATTACCAAATAATGTTAGTTGTGCCCTAATATCTAGCCTCTATTCTCCAACAATAGTAATTTCCTCAAATTTATCTTCCAAAATAAAACTATATCTTCCAAACTCTTTATAAGTGTGTCATGGTACGGCAACTTGGTTCTAGTCAATCGAATATAAGTGGAACAGCTATGGACACTTTTCAAAAGATATCCATATAGGGAGAGAACATAAATCTTCTAGAAATATTCCCTTCCTGCTGCCAGAATATTTCCTGCTGTTTTCAAAACTGGGAAAGGAGTATTTCACGGTGGTATATTGTCACCCTGTTTATGTAATTTACATACAGAGTACATCATGGGAAATGCCAGGCAGGATGAAATATAAGCTGGAATCAAGATTGCCAGGAGAAATATCAACAATATGCAGATGATATCACTCTTATGGCAGAAAGTGAAAAGGAACTAAAGAGCCTCTTGTTGAGGATGAAAAAGGAGAGTTTCAGCTAAGAAAAAGGTGGCATAAAACTCAACATTCAAAAAACTAAGACCATGGTATCTGGTCCCATCATTTCATGGCAAATAGATGGAGAAAAAGTGGAAACAGAGACAGCTTATTTGGGGGGCTCCAAAATCACTGTGGACGGTGACTGCAGCCGTGAAATTAAAAGATGTTTGCTCCTTGGAAGAAAAACTATGACAAACCTAGACAGCATATTAAAAAGTAGAGACATCACATTGCTGACAAAGGTTCATATAGACAAAGCTATGGTTATTCTAGCAGTCACATATGGATGCAAGAGTTGGACCATAAGGAAGGCTGAGTGACTAAGAACTGTGGTGCTTTTGAACTATGGTGCTGGAGGAGATTCTGGAGACTCTCTTAGACAGCAAAGAGATCAACCCAGTCAATTCTACAGGAAATCAACCCTGAATATTCATTGGAAGGCCTGATGCTGAAGCTGAAGCTCCAATACTTTGGCCATCTGATGCAAAGAGTGGATTCACTGGAAAAGATCCTGACATTGGGAAAGACTGAGGGCAGGAGGGAAGAGGGTGACAGAGGATGAGATGGTGGGATGGCATCACCAACTCAGTAGTCATGAGTTTGAGCAAACTGGAAGATAGTGAAGGACAGGGAAGCTTGGCATGCTGCAGTTCATGGGACTGCAAAGAGTTGGACACAACTTAGCGACAATAACAACAGGGAAAGAGCATAAATCTTCTAGAAATATTCTTTTCATGCTGCTAGGATATTGACTTTATTGATGGAATATCAATACTGGATATCCCAAAACATGAGGTAAAAGTTTCAGGAAGACAGAGCAAAAGATGAAGGATCTGGGTCCCTAAAGACTAAGGAACCTCCTGATGATCTCTTTACACAGACGTCACATAAGAAAAGATAAAGTTCTACCTTTTTAAAAACAATTTGGATTACTTCCAACCAAACCTTTCCAAACTAGTAAAGTGAAAATGTTGCATAGAATGCTTTGGAAACACTTAAGGCTCTTAACAGAGATAGTTAAATCGTTTTGTGAAAAGCGGAACAAATATAAACTTTTTCCAACATTACTGAACGCACCCAACTCCCTACATTCTTGTTACAACATTATTCCAAACTACTTTTTACTAGTTTGATTTTAAGTGAAGCATAACTTTGCATTTCTTTTACTAGCCGTTTGCATGAGAATTGGATTCTTCATTAATTATTTGTTCTTATATCTTGTTATGTTTTAAATTAAGATGTTACTGCCTTTCTCATAATAATAGCTCTTTACATATGATGTTTGCTGTATTTATTAAAAGTAGTCCTAGTTTTCCATTTCCCATTTAATTTTATTTATATTTCTGTTTTTACTTGTAAAACTATAAAAGTTTCATATCTGCAATAATTCGTGACTTATTCCAGTTCCATTTCCATTCTGTTATCATTAAAGCTATACTCACAATGCTTTCTCCCATATTACTTTGATTCATTTGTCTGTGAATATATAAAGTCTTATTTATGAATATTTTAAAGTATTTGGGGGATTTAAAACAATTCCATTTTTAAAGATGATAAAAAAACTACCATTGAATGTAAAGGTTTTCACAAATAAACCTGTATCTTGAAGTTCTAGAAACATAAATCATATGACTTTTCAAGTATATTAGGAAATAAATTTTAATGCATTCTGCAGGAAGACAACTTTTTCACTCTTCTCTTCAACTAAACAGAAAGGTAATTCCTTTTCCATTTTACTGGTAACACATTTCTAAACAATAGGACCCCTTTCCTCCAACCTTTTCTGCTCTCATTCATATGATAGTCAGTCAGTCATGGAACTATAATAGGATTTTTAACTCCAGGTCTGTGGTCAAACATTCAATTCCTGTTCCCAAGAGTATAACTTTTATAAGCATTTCATAAACGCACCCACAGATAGATGCCCAATAAATTTTCCTGCCAAGCAAATTGGAAAATACCTGTTTGGCCTCAGCAAACCTGTACTTTTGTATGTGTTTACAAAAACATACCCTGAAATACTTAATAGCCTATGGGAAGTTTTGTAAAATCTGTGACCTACCCATTGTGACCCAGAGTATTTCTTTTTCAGCAACAACAAAAAGTAGTAACAAATGCTTTTTTTAAAACATTTCAATGAAGAAGAAAAGCTTTTGCAACTTTAAGAAATGTGTATCTCATTAAGGAAATGAAAAGAAAAGAAATGTTGCTTTCATCTGCCAGTTTAGAAACATTACCTTCATAATGAGTCTGAAAATTATAATTACAAATTCAGTTGTCATCTGAACATAAAAGACTATGTATTATAGCTTTATATGCATATGTCACATATTTTACTTATAAATTAAAAATAAGGCACATAAACTTCCATTTTTAAAATAATCAATTTTTTCAAAGGTATGTATTATGTGTTTTATGAGTGTATCTTTTTCCTACCCAGTGCAGTGCCAAAATTTTCTGTTCAGGCTTCAGAATCTTGTAAGTAGATTCAGACAGGACTCGTGTCATTAGCAAGAGGGATCTAGAAAAAATAAAAGTAGACCATTAACAGTGCATTGTTCCTTTTTAGTAAATATATCAAGATATAAATCTTTAGAAGCATGAGATGTCTATGGTTTTCAAATAAATTTATATAGATACATAAATATCTTTTTATATATATACATAGTTATTATTTATTGAAAAAGAGGCATTACTTTGATATCATAATACCACAAGAATTAATCCAAAAACTATTATATACATATAAATTCTGTTAAAGGCATTATATATTAATTTGCTATTTTTGTTTACTCACTCAGTTGTGTCAGACTCTTTGTGACCCCATGGACTGCAGGACTCCGGGCTTCCTATTGCCCTTCCTCCTGCCCTTCACTGTTTCCCAGAGTTTGCTCAAACTCATGTCCATTGAGTGAGTGATGCCATCCAACCACCTCATTCTCTGTCACCCCCTCCTCTGTATTTATTAATCTTAAGTTGTTCATTTTGTACAATTTTGATATAAACATCCTGAGTATACTTTAGGACAGGTAGCATTAAGGTTCTTCTTTCTTGGAATGAGTTATGAAAAACTTTCAAGTGTCCTCGTTGATTGCATTCAAATGTGTGCCAGCCAAGGTCAACACGACAGCTGTCTAGTGGGAGCCATTCAGCTGTCTCTACATTGACATTCCTTGCTTGTGTCTCTGTGACTGCTCTGCCCAGTCCAGTTTCAAAAATATTGCTCTTGCCACCTTCAGAAGTGAATGAAACTCTGGCTGTTATCAGTTCCTTAGGTGAGGTAAGGTGAAGTAGCTCAGTTGTGTCAGACTCTGCAACCCCATGGACTGTAACCTACTAGGCTCCTCCGTCTATGGGATTCTCCAGGCAAGAATACTGGAGTGGATTGCCATTTCCTTCTCCAGGGGATCTTCCCGACCCAGGGATCGAACCCAGGTCTCCCGCATTGGAGGCGGACGCTTTAACCTCTGAGCCACCAGGGAAGCGCTTAGACAGTTCTAAAACAAAAACTATCTCTGGCAATCAGTTGAAATTCTCAAGAATCAGACTTTTGAAAGCAAAGAATCAGTACTTGGTGGTAGCCACAGCCTTGGCGCCAGTTCAGCCTCTTTACTATCAGTTCAATTTATGGAGAATTGAGTAATTCTTCATCATCATTCTTATTATGCCATTGATTATTCACTATTTTGGTCACAAGGCTTATGGTATTAGGGTAGTTTCACTACCATACTGTTATCCATCTAAACCATGATTAGTAGAGGGGCTTTTACTTTATTCCAGTATCAGATCTTTTGTTAATAAGCACAAAAAGTCACCACATTGACAGAAGACTCCACATCATTTCATCAATTCACTAATTACTGCTTTGGAAAGTATTTAAAAGGGACAAAAGTTATTAAATTTTGAACATCAGAAGTTATGCTGCTACTTGTTTGTAACAGCCAAGACATAGAAGGAACCTAAATGTCTATTGACAGATGAATGGATAAAAAAGATGTGGTGTGTATATGCAATGGAATATTACTTAGCCTTTAAAAAGAATGAAATAATGTCATTGGCAGCAACAAGATAAACCCAGAGATTGTCATATTGAGTGAAGCAAGTCAGAAAGAGAAATACCATATGATACTGCTTATATGCAGAATCTAAAAAGAAATGATAAAAATAAGTTACAAAGCAGAGCAGACTCACAGACTTAGAGAACTAACTCATGCTTAAGAGGGGGTGGGGGGGGAGAAGACGGGTTGAAAGGTTAATTAAGGAGTCTGGGATCAACATGTAAATATTGCTATATTTAAAGTGGATAACCAACCAGGACTTACTGCACAACACAGGGAACTCTGCTTAATATTTTGGAACAACCTAAATGGGAAAATAATTTGAAAAAGAGTAGATATGTATATATGCATAACTGAATCTCTTTGCTGTACACCTGAAACTACCATAACATTGTTAGGCAACTAAACTCTAATATAAAATTAAAAGTTTTAAAAAAGAGAAATTATGCTGTTGCAGTAAAATAAAGGTTGTCTACATACGGTCTGCCAATTAAAAAAAAAAAACTGTCTATTTTCATTAAAAATAAATTATACTAAACAGGCACCCCAAACTTTACTTTTATCAATTAAGTGAAATGGCACATCTAAGCAACTGTAAAGACACTGCCACAGTAGACTTTACTTAAAAATGAAACAAAAAAGTTTGTCATATCCCATAAGTGGGCAATACAGAAATACACAGCTGGTAATTTTACCCACAAGAGGGAGCCTGCATTTTTATATTTTTGTCCCAGAACTTGAAAAACCTGAACTAAAATATGTTCTAAAAAAATGTTTGTTGATACCATAATCTTTATGTAAGGTCAAGTTTTAAGCTAATCAGATTTCAGTTGGCATATTTTTCTTTAACCATAATATATCAGTATGTCACAAGACTGGAATGATGATTGGAATTTTTAAAATCTTCATACCTATATTGTAATTAGGTTTTTTCAGATATAATAATGAAGATATAGCTGCCAAAACAGCCTAAGAGGAAATTCCTTTCAGGTAGTAGTAACATTAGTTGAGCGAAATTGACTTGAATTATTATAAGTGCTTTATATCCAAATAACATAGAAATGAAGTGATATTTCAGTCATCTTCTTATCAAAAAAGAGGCTTATATAAACCAGTAATTATCTATGTATTTTTGGAACAGGCAACACCCTACTTTAAAAATTATGGTGGTCATTCTCATCAATATCACTTAAGACTTGCCTAAGAAAGGGTATAACTGACATGACAGCTGGATGATCTTTCCTTTCTTAGAGTTGAGAAAAAGACCCTTAAAAAAAATCTAAGCTGTATTCTTCATATCTTTAATCTCCATAAGCAATATCTTAAATTATTAAGTCTCTAAATAAATGTGCTCTGAGCTTTGGAAAATAAAATATATCCATCAACTTAAAAATTACCTTATAAAAGATAGTTTTGGCAAGTCATCAACTGAGAGTGATCTGTTCTGTCACATTCAGAGACATAGTAATAATCTAGCTGAATTTTGTTTTGTGATCCCTTGTAAAGTGCAGGGAAGACAGGTGATAAAGTGTCCCTGTCTCCTAGTGTCCTCTCCTCAGCCCCTTGACAATATTATACACTGGGGGCAGGAAGCTGAAGAAGAAAGGGTTAATCACCATTGTTCTTCCTTCTGAAATTCCAACCTACCCATTAAATCATTGTTTTTTCTCCTACTAGGCACCATGAATCTAATGGACCTAAAATCAATATCTTATAAATGACATAAAATATATATTCATTTTATGGACTAATGTACCCTAGTGTCTGAATCCTATTTACAACCTCCACTTTAAAAGAGAACAACAGACCTACTTCTGCCAGTAAAAGGTTATTCAGTCACTGGTGACATGTTGCAGAATGGACTGTCGTGCTCAAGTGTGGCACGAGGGCAAGACTGGTGCTGCAAATCCACCACTGTTGAAACTTGAAACCTAGTCCAGGGCACTCATGTTAGGATTCACAATTACAAAGGAGCATGCATGGAGCTTCCAAGAGCTCCACCATCTTCCCAGGCGGATTCACACATTTCTGTTGCATTAACTTGTCTTGTAACTTACATAAAATTTTCAGTGCATCAAATCATTATAACACTGAAAAAGAAAACACAACTTCCACTTCATAGTGACTTCTATAATGACTGAGGACACTCAATTAAAAAAAAACAAAAACAAAAACTAAAAGACCAAAATGATCACTAGCCTACCAGAGAGACACTGGCCAAAAAAATGTAGCATGAGATCACACCACATTAAACCATAGTTTCAAGCAAGCTCTGGGGAAACTAAGGGCATTTCATCTCAGTGAAACAACCAAAAAAGATACAATGACTGTCTGTTGGTTTTTACATAGTAAGAAAATATGCTGGGAGTTCCCTGAAGGTTCAGTGGTTAGGACTCCATGCTTTCACTGCCGCGGCCCTGAGTTCAATCCTTGTTGAGGGAACTAAGATGCTGGCAAATCATGTGGTATGGCAAAAAAAAAAAAAAAAAAAAGAAATGATGAGAAGGTTTTATAAAAGTAATTAGTTGTGGTTGTGCTGGGTCTTCCCTGTGGTGCTCAGGCTTTCTCTAGTTGCAGGGAGTGGGGCTACTCTTCCCTCCACTGCATGGGCTTCTCATTGTGGGGGCTTCTCTCTCGTTGCAGAGCACAAGCTCTAGGCACATGGGCTTCAGGGCTGCAGCTCGATGGCGCTACAGTGCAGGGTCAGTAGTTGCTCTGTGACACATGGCATCTTCCCTGATCAGAGATGGAACCCATATCCCCTGCACTGGCAGGAGGATTTTTACCCACTGTACCACCAGAGAAGTCCTCTCAGAAGCCATTCTTATGAGTGAGAAAGTCTTATGCTTAGTTTTAAAAAGAAAACTTCAGTTTACAATTTATTGCTAACTTTATTTTGAGGGGATCGTTTTCTACTTTTAATATTTTTAAGATATCCAATGTAAAATACATTTACTGTAAAATACAAATACTCCTGTAGACTTTCTGTTTTGATGGGTACAAACTGAAATAGAGAATAACCAATAGGAAAAGCAACTTTAAAACAGATATTTTTTGAGAGAATCCTAGCAACAGGTCAGTATGAGGCTTCCTGTTCAGTTTTATGGCTTAAAATCCACAGAGTTATAAAACTACAAAAGAAAAAAAAAAAAAAAACTGTTGTTCTTTTTTTTTCCATTTGCCAACCAGAGTCATTTATCCCCTATTAGATAAAGTATAATAGACTCTACGGAAAGGGTCATTGGCCTTCCATTTAATGATATTGCCAGCCCCAATCTGCATTTTCCCGGCAATGTCCCTCAACACAGAATAAATGGCTGATCTCTTCACAATAACAGCTGATTTCTATTTATTAAGCTAAAAAGGTCACCATTTTCTACGGCTGGGCCGCCCTGCACTATTGATAATTTTATGCATAAACAAATGGCAAATTTGTGCTCCATAAATATGCATTAGCAATTACTTTTTCCTCGGGCAACGCTCACCGCATGCAAATGTGTACCTCACAGGGCCCGGGAGCTTTTGTTTTAGCTCTTGAACAGTGAAACAAAAGAGCACAATAAACAATTTTAAAATTGCCAATCAATAAGCAGTGCAGATGCAAAGGTAAATGGCAAGAAACTTGCTTAGAAACAACTAAACAAAAAGTGAGGAGGAGGAGATAGCGGAAGACTTTTCCTTTTTATTATTTCATTTCTTTCTCTTTCATAGTGAAAAGGCTAAAGCCCTCTTGACACAGAACAGCTAGATAGGCTGGTGCTAAATCAGATGCCAGATGGGGAAAATAGAATATATACACATGTTGAATCAACACACATACAAATACACACACACACACACACACACACACACACACACACACACACACACATCAAAAAGGAGGCCTGAGTAAAACGGTGTTCTGACATAATTTCAAATGCATCACCAATTCAAATTTCAGATTTTTCAATTTCAGAGATTCAAAGGATTTTTAAGCTGATAAACTGGGAGGCACTACACCGATGCATAGCTAAAGCTTAATGCTGCTGCATTTTGCCATTCTCTGTTTTCTAATAAAGACAAGGGAAACATACATTATCAATAAGTAGGATATGTTAGGGACATGAGGAAAAGGAATAAATAAGGAACATACTGAAAAGAAATAAAAAAACATCTCACAAAACAACTACACATCCAGATGTTTAATATCAAAAACCTTTACCTCAGAACAATTCAAGAACAATACTGGGGGACATCCCTGATGATTTGGCGGCTAAGACTCCAAACTCCCGATGCAGACAGTTTGGGTTGGATCCCAGGTCGGGGAACTAGATCCCCCATACCGCCATAAAGGTTCCCATGCTGGCATAAAGACTGACGATCCCAAGTGTCGCAACTAAGACCCAGCGCAGGCAATAATAATAAAATATTAAAAAGAATAGCATTGGGTATAAGGATTTAGAGATAGGGCGCTAACAAGGACAGAAGCAACACACAGGTGTAAGAAAGCCAAAGGGGAAAAATGTTACCTAATTTGAACTTGAACATAAACGATAGCTCAAGAAAAAGTTGACATTTTTTAAAGAAAAATAAACTTTTATAAGAGGTTTATTTGGCCCACTCTATCATGCGCCACTCTAGGATCCATTTACCCTTGGATCTTGACAGAAATCTCTACAGGTTGGTATGTTTCACAGCATAAGGTACATAGCAGTTAGGAAACTGAACCAGTTAACATAAAGTGGTGCTAGGTCTGACCTTTGACCTAGTCTGATGCCTGTACCTCTCACTTCACTACTGCATGGTCTGAGTCTGCCATCCACTCCTGAAAACGTATCCCCTTTAACCCGATTTTAAAAATCTCTTCCTCAATGTATTGGTGGCTTTCCCTTTGTGTGAACAAGTCAAACTGTATTAACAATTTAAAATTCAGGACTTAGGCCAGTTTTCAAAACTAAGCTACTAAACTACTTTTGTAAAATATACAAATGCTGATTTCTATATTAGTACAAAGATACACTGGGCCTCCCAGGTGGCTCAGCAGTAAAAGAATCCGCCTGCTAATGCAGGAGAGATAGGTTTGATCCCTGTGTCAGGAAGATCCCCTGGAGGAGGAAACGACAACCTACTTCAGTATTCTTGCCTGGAAAATCTCATGGACAGAGGAGACTGTTGGGCTAGAGTCCACAGGGTTGCAAAAATTGGACACAACTAAGTAACAGAACATGCATGTGTGCACACAAACACACACATGCACACACATACACACAAAAATATATTAGTACCTTTCCACTGAGACCATGCCATAGTTTTAATAATCATTTAATATAATAAAAAGTTTTGTTCTTACACAATGGTTTAGCCAGTATTAACAAGAAAGTAGTAAAGATAAATAAAATTATTCTTGGCCTAAAGGCAAATAGGCAAACATGAAAATCTAAAACCAGCAATAGCTCTGCCCTGTTCAAAATCAAGATACTCTTCACAGGGGCCTCTTAGAATCTCTGTGTGGGTACTAAAAGTCAACCTCATTCTTTAGAGGAGGCCATGAAACTTCTCCTGGCAGTACTTCCCCTGATAATGTCAGTGTTGAGAAATCAGGGCTGTTGCTGGCATGTCAACTGATGGTGTGAATAAGAGAAGATGCCCCGAGGTGGACAATCCATAAAATATATTACTTGCACAGTCATATACGACGGCCCCAGAAGAGACTTCATATTTTTCTTGGTTAGAAAAGTGTTATTTCTAGTAGTATACAATCAAACTCCACCTTTTTTAGAGTTAAAGATTTTTTTTTAATTGGGGTATAGTTTGGGTTTTCCTAGTGGTTCAGATGGTAAAAATCTGCCTGCAGTGCAGGAAAACTGGGTTTGACCCCTGAGTCAGGAAGATCCCCTGCAGAAGGGAATGACTACCTACTCCCGTATTCCTACCTAGAGAAGTCTACAGACAGAGGAGCCTAGAAGGCTACAGTCCATGGGGTCACAAAAAGTCAGACACAACTAAGCAAGGAACAATATAGTTGTTTTACAATGTTGTACAACAAAGTGAATTGGCTATATATGTATATATCTCCTCCCTTCCATAACCCCCCCCATCCCATGGAGTTAAAGATGTTTGAGAATCAACTACCCACTTATTATTACAAAACCAGCACAGCTGGATTCCAATACTTTATATATTAATTCAAATAATTATAAAGTTAGTGTACTCCCATTTTGCTATCTTAATTATCAGTCTTCAAAGCTGAACATAAAAAACTTGAGCACGGTTTTTCTTGATCAACTAACTGCATTCAATGTGTGCTGAAGAGCATCACTACAGAAGAACCCATGTTGTCATTACCATCATATCTTGCCCAAGTCCTCACTCTCCATGCAAGGTAAGGATTTCAAACAAAAACTCCAACTAATCTGGAGTTTGTCTGAAATTTATCAGTGCTTGTATAGTCAACCACGTAGACTGCATGTAAATGAAAGTGTGCTGCTGCTGCTGCTGCTGCTAAGTCACTTCAGTCGTGTCCGACTCTGTGCGACCCCATAGATTGCAGCCCACCAGGCTTCCCCGTCCCTGGGATTCTCCAGGCAAGAACACCGGAGTGGGTTGCCATTTCCTTCTCCAATGCAGGAAAGTGAAAAGTGAAAGTGAAGTTGCTCAGGCGTGCCCGACTCTTAGCTACCCCATGGACTGCAGCCTACCAGGCTCCTCCATCCATGGGATTTTCCAGGCAAGAGTACTGGGGTGGGGTGCCATTGCCTTCTCCGGAAAGTTCAGTTCAGTTCAGTTCAGTCGCTCAGTCGTGTCCGACTCTTTGCGACCCCATGAATCACAGCACACCAGGCCTCCTTGTCCATCACCAACTCCCAGAGTTCACTCAGACTCACATCCATCGAGTCCGTGATATCATCCAGCCATCTCATCTTCTGTCGTCCCCTTCTTCTCCGGCCCCCAATCCCTCCCAGCATTAGAGTCTTTTCCAATGAGTCAACTCTTCACATGAAGTACTGGAGTTTCAGCTTTAGCATCATTCCTTCCAAAGAAATCCCAGGGCTGATCTCCTTCAGAATGGATTGGTTGGATCTCCTTGCAGTCCGGGAAAGTGTGTTAGAAGTGTGCAAAAACTTGGTGTGTTACATGGACACTCCAGTATCCAAAGGCTCAATGTGACAGAGAGTGGGTCAAATAATTACATGATGTGTGCCCAGTCCCACTTTGATAGGAACAAAATTGTGGTAGAGGGTACCTTGTGAGGGACTGAGAAAGTCAGAGGACCAATGGGAAATTCTAGAACTTTGTGCAAGAGGAAAGTCACTGCCTTATTTATCTTGGGCGAGGGTCTGCTAGCGTCTTTGCCTAAGATCCTTTCTTTGTCCATCTCCTGGTCTGCTGACCCCTGACATGTGCTCAGTCTTGTGGGTTAAGTTTCCCTGGCCCCCCTGGTAGTCAGCTTGCAGGTGAGTTAAGATACTGGGAGTAGGTAGTCTGGAGCTTGGTGTAAAACTGCATGGGCGCACACATGGGTATGTGTGTGGAGGGGGTGCAGGCAGCCACATGCGCACACATGCACTCCTGTGTCTCCTCTCCCATTTACTATTTAAAAACATTTTATCATAGAGACAATTACACATTCAAAATAAAGACTTCAGAAAAACAAACTCCCATTGACTGTCTCCAAGGTTCAACACCTCTCGACCCTCTGCTGTTTGAGTCTCTCCCTCTTTCTTTCCTTTGCTATGTGTCTCAGGCAGCAGCTCCATTTTTACCAGGTTCCACCTCCTGCTGAACAGGCTCCCCTGGTTCCCGCTTGTGTCCAGTGACCCCAGCAACCCTGTGATCATCCTGCCAAACTCATCCCTTTTGTCTCCAGCATAAGGGTGGTAGTAACTTCTTCCTGCTCCTGACCTCTAGGTTGCTTTTTCACGGTTTATTATTGTCAATGTGCAACAATTTCTCACTATTAGATGCCCCTTTTTAAAATAATCACAGTGGCTTCTGTCTTCCTGCTGACCATAAAGAGTGCTTATTTTATTATCACCTACTGGCAGAATCATGATTTATCCTTTATTCATAGTTCCCTTGAAGCAGGTCAAGGCCACCTAAGGTATAAGACCCTTTCAACAGCATGGAGCCCAGCATGCTGGTCCAATATAGTCCATGCCCAATGTATGGTTCCCTACATATAACATTCACAATGCATTCATGTACCAATCTAATCTTATCCCATATCTTTTGCCAATTGCTTATTTATATCTTGCTTTTTTAAAATTGATTTGTCTTAATCTATGGACCAATAAAGGAGCAACAGAAACCTACTACTGCCCCAAGAAATTCTACCCAAATGCCGAACATTTTGGGAATCTGGTCAGTCTATTTTAAGGGGGTAGCTCAATCTGTCATGAAAATATATTTTTCCAGTGGTAGATGGCAGAAACTAGTTAACCAAGTATAGACATGTTTAATCTGTAGGTATTTGTTTATTAAAAACAAAATATGACCTTCTGATGTTAGGAATGTGTGTGTGCATATATGCACGCACCCACCCACCCACACACACACACACACACACACACACACCATAAAAATGACTGACGCTAGATGGCTCTTACAAAATTACATTTTGAAAAATTATGGGACTATGAATCAAACATATAGATTAAATTTCCCTGAAACAGACATGTGCTTAATAATTAATGGGAAAGGATACAAATAATATTTATGATTTTATCCTACTCTAAACACTTGAATAATTATGCAGTAATCATAGGGCTAGATGAAGACATACTTATCAGATTGGAACTCTAATCTGTAAGGAAAATTTAAAACATAAAAGGATCTTTAAATTGAAATAACGGAAATAAATCCATGCACTGAAACTTTAACCTACTTTAACATAGTCCTTTGTTTATAAAAATTTTAAGACAAAAAGATCTGCTTCAGATAATCTTCAGATAAGTACACAAGACTTTGTAATTTTTAATGGCAGCAATCACAATGCAAGCAAGGATGAGATGTGGCAGTGGAAAGAAGAGAATATAGTTAATAACTATTCAGTCCAAATTCAAGTTAGATATAACCAATGCTCTATATGTAATAAGGCAGTATTTTAAATATGGGTTCCAAAACCGATTTTCATCCAGTAGACGGGGGATTGGATAAGCATTCAAAACAGAAAAGTCAACCAGAAACACAGTGGGTATGACAACCGTGCTGAAACAAGTACAAACAGGAGGACAAGATGCATTGAATCTGAAAAAGATTCAACTGAAGAACAAGAGAGCGCTTCTCTGGCAGTTCGGTGTTTAAGAATCTGCCGGCTAATGCAGGGGACACGGATATGATCTCTGGTCCAGGATGATTCCATGAGCCTCAGAGCAATTAAACCCATGCCTCACAACTACTGAGCCCATGCATCGCAACAAGAGAAGCCATAGCAATGAGAAGCTCAAGCACAGCAACTAGAGAGTAGCCCAGCTCACTGCAACTAAAGGACGCCCACACACAGCAAGGACGACTCAGTGCAGCCAGAAATAAAATAAGAAGAAGAAGTTGTGAAATTAAAAAAAAAAAAAATGACCAAGAAAGGGCACCAGTCACTAAGTTCAATCAGATATTTCAAGGGCTGCCATTTGGAAAAATATAGACAAAACATATTGTCTCATGTTTCACATGAGAACAAAGTCATATTTTTGTTTTTGTTTTGATGGCAGGATTATGAGGAGGTACTAGATTTCAGTACATTGTGAAAACCAACTTTTTCTTAAATTAGTTGCCCAGTAATATGACTGATTGGAGGCACATCAAATGATTTAGGGTTTAAGCCAGGGCTCTAGATTCAGGGAGACCGGGTTAACGTTTTGGCTTTGCTACATACTACCCAACTGATCCTGGGCATAGTCAGTCACTTAACCTCAGTTCTTCATCTGCAAAATCTTCCAAATATATTCTCTACCAAAGAAGGTGGCAGAGAAGGTAAAGCAAGACCATGTCTCAGAGGTCTAAGAAAAGGATTTCTGAACAGAATGACATATTGGATCATCTAGCTTTTAAGATCCATTCTAACCTTAGACTAAATTATTCTATTTCTCAAAGTTCAGGCATATATTTTCATATAATTTCAGGCCAGGAAATCTCCCACTGATTTTTTAAAAGAGGGAAAAGTTTGTGGCAATTCTGCATTAACAATGTTTCAGCATCAAATAGAGAAAGGATATTCATTTTTGACCAAAATAAAGCTATTAAAACTCACAAAGTATTTTTAGTTAATAAAAAGAAATATAACGTCATAAGTCAGAAATATGGTTACTAAAATCAGCAATATCCATTTTGAATAAATTTACATTATTAACCTTATTTTCTCCTCTTTAAAGTCTCTAGCTACTCAATTTATAGATACTTCTTGGATTCTGAAGAAACATGAACAAAGTACTTAGCTTCTTAAACACCAAGCATGGCTTCCTCGCTGCTGTCAGCCAAGCCTTTCCACCACTCCTTCAAGCGTGCCTTCTGTCACAGCCACTCAGCACACGGCAACCAAGAACACAGACAAGTGAGCTAAGCAGGGCTAAAGGGCAACTTCAAAAGAAGTGATTCTCAAATCCTTTTTTGTGATGCCCCAGGGTTCCTCTAGTTATTTCAAGGAATGCTCAAAACTTTCAAGAAGTTCTTAAAACAAAACCATTTTATTCCTCTCAGCCTAACAATTACAGAGCTCTTTAGACTTTTCAAGTCATTTTCACTTAAACTATCAGATCTAATCCTTGCGGCAATCCTTGAAGGTAGGGATGACTGGGATGATCCTTCTCTTACAGATTAAAACAAATCTGAAAAATTGTGATGTGACTCCCAAGTCACTAAACTATAAAGCAGCATAAAAAAGGCAAGAGCCCAAGTCCTGTCTTCTTTCTTCTCCGCCATGCTTTGTAACAGAGTATCTGCAGTACCTGTGTGTGCAAAGTCACTTCAGTCACGTCTGACTCTTTGCAACCCCGTGGACTGCAGTCCGCCTGTCCGTGGGATTCTCCACGTAAGAATACTGGAGTGAGTTGCCTGCCTTCCTCCAGGGTGTATTCCCAACCCAGGGATCAAACCTTTGTCTCCTATATTGCAGGCAGATTCTTTACCGCTGAGCTACTGGGGAAGGCCACCTGCAGTTTGGAGAGGTCATTTTGAAAACCTTCAAATCACCGAAGCATTCATTTATTTCTGGAGCTGTGAACATTGACTAGGATTATGCTACACTCTGTATTTACCTTCTTATTCGTTGATAGATGTTCCCATTTTTTAAAATGGAAATAGCACAGTGGTTCTCCACCAAGGGTGATTTTGCCCCTTGGGGGACATTTGGCCATGTCTGCAGACATGTTTGATTGTCACACTGGTGGGCGAGGCGGGGGTGGGACACTACTCTAGACCACAGAAGCCAGGGATGCTTCTAAACATCTCTGAGTACATCTGGGACAGCTCCCCAACACAAAGAATTATCCAGTCCAAAATGTAAATAGTGTTAAGAAGGAGAAACCCTGGTTTAGCAGCAATTTTATTTAAGCCATCTGTTTTTGTCTCTTATTTTTGTTATATAATCATAATGCTTTCAGATTGTAACATTTCCTGAGTCCTAATGACTGGTTTGGCATTAGGCTATCAGCTCTTCGGTAGTCACTAATTCCACAAAATGCCCTCTGCCTTAATCTTTGCTCTTTGGCAATACGTTGAACAGTGGTTCAAGTGACAGAGGTCACCATTACTGAGATAAATGGATCATAAAATAATTCATCGTGGTATTTATAACACTTTGCTTAGAAGAATGTTGAAAATAAAGCGAAGTAAATGGGGAAAGTCAGAAGCATACATTTCAATAATATGAAATGAAAATGGAAATTTATTTCAGTTATGCGAGTGATCTTTGACTTTCCTATTATGTACAGCTTACATCAGATAATCACAACAATGTGCATCCAATCTTAAAAATAAAGTCGGTTATCTTTTGACGTGCTAAATTATTTCAATAAGCATCATAATAAGTAATAATATCCTCTTTGCAGAGAATGTCACCCTTCGCCTTTGCCCTGTTAAAACCTTCCCCGAAGCAATGGCTCTCAACGCTTGCTTCCTATGGACAGGGTCCAGGCTGTCTTCTCCGGGCTTAGTTCCAGTCTTAACATGAGCCAAATAGAGTCCCTGATTTGGAAGCAGCAAGTTGCCTCAGTCATAAGGACGCATTACGGTATCTCGTCCGTATTTTGTATGTAGTATTTCTCTTCCTTAGTCTTTACCTCTTTGGTGTCTTCAGATATGTCAGCATTTGAATGACGAATTAGGGCTTTAAAAGCAACCTTTTTAGTTCACATTCTGTTTAAGATTGCAAAAGGCCCTGATGCTGAAAAAGACTGAAGGCAAAAGGAGAAAGGGGTGGCAAAGGATGAGACAGTTAGATAGTATCACTGACTCAATGAACACAAATCTGAGCAAACTCTGAGAGATAGTGAAAGACAGGGAAGCCTGGTGTGCTACAGTCCATGAGTGTGCAAAGAGTTGGACATGATTTAGCAATGGGCTTCCCTGATAGTTCAGCTGGTAACGAATCAGCCTGCAATGCAGGAGACCCCAGTTCAATTCCTGGATTGAGAAGATCCACTGGAGAAGGGATAGTCTACCCACTCCAGTATTCTTGGGCTTCCCTTCTGGCTCAGCTGGTAAAGAATCTGCCTGCAACGTGGGAGACCTGGGTTGGATACTTGGGTTGGGAAGATGCCCTGGAGAAGGGAAAGGCTACCACTCCATTACTCTGGACTGGAGAATTCCAAGGACTGCATAGTCCATGGGGTTGCAAAGAGTCAGACACAACTGAGCAACTTTCACTTCAGTTCAGTTCAGTTCAGTCACTCAGTCTTGTCCGACTCTTTGTGAACCCATGAACTACAGCATGCCAGGCCTCCCTGTCCATCACCAACTCCCAGAGTTTACCCAAACTATGTCCATTGAGTCGGTGATGCCATCCAACCATCTCATCCTCTGTCATCTCCTTCTCCTGCCCTCAATCATTCCCAGCCTCAGGGTCTATTCAAATGAGTCAGAGCTTCGCATCAGGTGGCCAAAGTATTGGAGTTTCAGCTTCAACATCAGTCCTTCCAATGAACACTCAGGACTGATCTCCTTTAGGATGGACTGGTTGGATCTCCTTGCAGTCCAAGGGACTCTCAAGAGTCTTCTCCAACACCACAGTTCAAAAGCATCAATTCTTTGGCACTCAGCTTTCTTTATAGTCCAACTCTCACATCCATACATGAAAAACCATAGCCTTGATTAGATGGACCTTTGTTGGCAAAGTAATGTCTCTGCTTTTTAAAATGCTATCTAGGTTGGTCATAACTTTCCTTAAAAGGAGTAAGTGTCTTTTAATTTCATGGCTGTAATCACCATCTGCAGTGATTTTGGAGCCCCCAAAAAATAAAGTCTGCTACTGTTTCCACTGTTTACCCATCTATTTCCCATGAAGTGAGGGGACCAGATGCCATGGTCTTAGTTTTCTGAATGTTGAGCTTTAAGCCAACTTTTTCATGCTCCTCTTTCACTTTCATCAAGAAGCTTTTTAGTTCCTCTTCACTTTCTGCCATACGGGTGGTGTCATCTGCATATCTGAGGTTATTGATATTTCTCCTGGCAATCTTGATTCCAGCTTGTGCTTCTCCCAGTCCAGCATTTCTCATGATGTACTCTGTATATCTTAACTAAGCAGGGTGACAATATACAGCCTTGACATACTCCTTTTCCTATTTGGAACCAGTCTGTTGTTCCATGTCCAGTTCTAATGGTTGATTCCTGACCTGGGTATAGGTTTCTCAAGAGGCAGGTCAGGTGGTCTGGTATTCCCATCTCTTTCAGAATTTCCACAGTTTGTTTTGATTCACACAGTCAAAGGCTTTGGCATAGTCAATAAAGCAGAAATAGATGTTTTTCTGGAACTCTCTTGCTTTTTCGATGATCCAGCAGATGTTGGCAATTTGATCTCTGGTTCGTCTGCTTTTCTAAAACCAGCTTGAACACCTGGAAGTTCACAGTTCATGTATTGCTGAAGACTGGCTTGGAGAATTTTGAGCATTACTTTACTAGTATGTGAGATGAGTACAACTGTGTGGTAGTTTGAGCATTCTTTGGCATTGCCTATCTTTGAGATTCAAATGAACGCTGACCTTTCCCATTCCTGTGGCCACTGTGAAGTTTTCCAAATTTGCTGTCATATTGAGTGCAGCACGTTCACAGCATCATCTTTCAGGATTTGAAATAGCTCAACTGGAATTCCATCACCTCCACTAGATTTGTTCTTAGTGATGCTTCCTAAGACCCACTTGACTTCACATTCCAGGATGTCTGGATCTAGGTAAGAGTGAGTGATCACACCATCGTGATTATCTGGGTCATGAAGATCTTTTTTGTACAGTTCTTCTGTGTATTCTTGCCACCTCTTCTTAATATCTTCTGCTTTCGTTAGGTCCATACCATTTCTGTCATTTATTGAGCCCATCTTTGCATGAAATGTTCCCTTGGTATCTCTCATTTTCTTGAAGAGATCTCTAGTCTTTCCCATTCTATTGTTTTCCTCTGTATCTTTGCATTGATCGCTGAAGAAGGCAGCAACAGAAAAATAACAAATCTTTTCAATAATCTACGAAAGCTGCAAACCTGCTGTATAGAAATACAAACTCCCACATTGAAAGACCAATCTCTAGAGGTCTTTTGTGTTTCTCTACCGCTTGTGAAGCAGCTTTCTTCAGAAATACCTTTTCAAGGACACGTGTATAGAGAAAACCTTAGAAGATAGAGGCAGGGTCCCCCCTCCTAGGCATAGGGGAGGTTTGTTCCACTGTCCAGTATAATAAGGATCATGTTTTGTTGTTGTTGTTGTTGTTTAGTTGCTAAGTCATGTCCAACTCTTTGCAACCACATGGACTTCAGTCCACCAGGCCCCTTTGTCCATTAGATTTCCCAGGCAAGAACACGGGATCAAGTTTACTCAGTGGCAAAAGTTAGGTATGCTTAAATTCCTAATATAAAAGAGTCAGGTTCCTTAAGCTCAGGCTTTCTCCCCTGAAGTGTATGCATTGCCAGGCTCTCTGTGAATCACTTCAGTTCTGTTGCTCAGTCATGTCTGACTCTTTGTGACCCCATGAACTGCAGCACGCCAGGCCTCCCTGTCCATCACCAACTCCCAGAGTTTACCCAAACTCATATCCATTGAGTCGGTGATGCCATTCAACCATCTCATCCTCTGTCATCCCTTTCTCCTCCTGCCCCCAATCCCTCCCAGCATCAGGGTCTTTTCCAATGAGTCAACTCTTTGCATCAGGTGACCAAAATTTAGAGTTCCAGCTTCAGTCCTTCCAATGAACACTCAGGACTGATCTCCTTTAGGATGGACTGGCTGGATCTCCTTGTGGTCCAAGGGACTCTCAAGAGTCTTCTCCAACACCACAGTTCAAAAGCATCAATTCTTCTGTGCTCAGCTTTCTTTATAGTCCAACTCTTGCATCCATACATGACTACTGGAAAAACTAAATCATCCATAGATGACTACTGGAAAAACTGGAAAAACTGAATGGCAATTAGGGTTCAGGGAACTAGTATAAATGCTAACACTCTGGCTACTACTATTGCTGTGAGTGAAAACTGTCCTTTGTTGCTGATCCAGGATTTTAGTGTCTTCTGTCAATGTCTGTGAAACTGTGGCAGGCTAATGCATTAGCTTGCAAATAGGGTAAAAATTTTAGACCCTTCAAAGTTCTTAAAAATGCACACAAACAACATTAGCAGACTCTTCCAACAGATGGCCATTTTGTCCTATATCTAAATTCAGAAGGACCTATTTTTTTCTTAGTAAACAGAATGAAATGACCATATATTAAGTTTATTTCAACAAAAAGGTATTTGGCTAATAATGATAATAGTCGTAGCAGTAATTGATTGACTTCTATAAGTCAGGTGCTTTGTTAAGAGCTTAACAAATACTACTAACTAGTTTAGTCTGACAATAACACTGATGTGCTCTATGCTTAATCGCTCAGTCATGTGTGATTCTTTGAGATGAGGCAGCCATTATTATCCCCATTCCACAGGAGGAAACAAAGACCTTGGACTTCCTTGGTGGTCCGGTGGCTGAGACTCCATGCTCTGAAAGCAGGGGGCCCAGTTTCGATCTCTGGTCTGGGAACTAGATCCCACATGCTACAACTAAGTTTGTATGCGGCAACTGAAGATCCTGCATGCTGCAATTAAGACCTGGTGCAGCCAGATAAATTTAAAAAGAAATACTCTAAACAAAAAACTATGTAAATTAAGTGACTTGGCCAAGACTACATAGCCAGTTGGTATTGGAGCAAAGATCTGCATTCAGGATGGAATGTGAACTTGGCTTGTCTTTTTTTTTTTTTTTTTAATTTTAAAATCTTTAATTCTTACATGTGTTCCCAAACATGAACCCCCCTCCCACCTCCCTCCCCTTTTAATCAGCTTTCTTTTACATGTTCCACTCTGAGCCTCATATTGGTGGTACAGAGATATGGTCCCTGGCTTTGAGGGACTCATGGTTTAAAAAGGGAGAGAAAGTAATAAACAATTAACTTCAACAGAATGCCATACGTATGTACAGGGAAGGGACCTGGCCACCTCAGGAGTCGGCAATGTCTTCCAAATGAAAGGATGATTGAAATGAATCTTGGCTAATCAAGAGTAGGCCAGGTGAAGAAACAGGGGCAATGCATTCCCTGATTTTTACAAGTGAGGACATGGAACCCCAGACACAAGGCTAGTCACATCGCTGCATTGAAAAACATGGTGGCCCCTTGATGGCTGATGAATTTTTATTATTTCCCGCTTTCCTTAAAGATTATTCCTCACTTTTTATCAGCAATAGGCAATGCTAGTATTATCTCATGTTTATACTTTTCTTCTTCTTTTTAAAAAAAATCTGAAGTCATTAAGCATTGGGCATTCAAAGACATAATACATGAAAACAGTGTCACAAGAGTACCGCTTTTCTAGGGTAGACACGGCACATCCCTAAGCACTGAAAGGGTTAATAAATCACTTGGAAATTTAAATGTCATTTTCTGTTAGAGTTTATTGAAGGACTTATCATGATTATAGACAAAGTTCCAACAAGGTCAACACCAATGTTCCAAAGGCATGAGCAGGTAAGCTAAAGAGAGATCAAATAAATTGTCTAAATGTTACAGCATAGGTAGTTCTCACGAATGTCTCTGCAACCGGTCTAACTTCCATTAACATAGTTAGAAAGTCTCTGATATGAGGAAAATTACTATAACTTCAGATATTACTCTAAGGAGCTATTGCTGTAGAATAGAAATGAAGAGATGTAGATAAATCTGCTAATGCTCATCTTATTCACACAAAGTGTGCATATAGGAACAGAAAACAGAAGCAAGAAATTCAAGAAAATAATGCCCAAGATTTGAGTCCAGTTGCAATACTTTCTTGGAGAAGGAAATGGCAACCACTCCATATTCTTGCCTAGAGAATCCTGTGGACAGAGCAGCCTGGTGGGCTGCAGTCTATGAGGTCACACAGAGTCGGACATGACTGAAGCGACTTAGCAGCAGCAGCAGCAACACTTTCTAAGTTGCAGGAATTCATGTACATTTTAACAGAGATTCAACACAGTTTAGTGGACGATAATCAGAATTGGCAAGTGAGGTAATAAGGAGTATGTTTATCAAAAGAGTGAAATACTACAACAGTATGCTTGATGGATTAGAGTTTGACTTTTTTAGGACACCACATGTATTTAGTGTCACTATACCAAAGACACTAGGATGGCTGCTGTGAAAAGTGGAGGAGTATATGCCCTATATCTGCCAGTGGTCTAGAGGAGTTGAAGGTAGCGGTAACACATGGCTAAATAAGTAACTACTGTAATTCACCCCACAAACATTTAGCGAGTGTCTGCTCTATCTTTAGTGAGAACTAAAGAAATCTAAATGAAAGGTGCAAGTAAGGATGGGAACTAAGGAAAAGAAAAGGTTCTAATAGCTTCCTGCATTTCAAATACATTTGCTTCCAGTTCTTACCTGAGCCAAAAGTGAACAGTGGGGACAGGGTACCAAGATCAATGACAGTCCAGGATCAGAATCACTGACATCAACATTATCAATTGTATCCAATTTCATCACACTGGGCGATAAATTTACTGGTGAAAAAGATGGATATTCTTCTACAGAATCTGACTAAAAAGGAAACTAATTCTTGAGGTTTACTAACTTGAAAAACCAATTGAAGTTGCATAAATAAAACTTTGACTAGGACTTATAAAAAACACTCAGAATTACACTTGGGATATTCTATTAATTCAATCAAATTCCTAGTCATATAGCAAGTATTTTTCAGTATTTAAAGGAAATCTGAGGATATGGTTGATTCATTACTCTTTTAAGGGCTTCACTGGTGACTCAGCAGTAAAGAATCCAGCTGCAATGCAGGAGCCATGGGTTCAGTCCCTGCGTTGGGAAGATCCCCTGGAGAAGGAAATGACAACCCATTCCAGTATTTTTGCCTGGGAAAGCCCATGGACATGGGAGCTTGGTGGGCCATAATTCTTAAGAGTTGCAAAAGAGCTGGACATTACTTAACGACTGAACTAGGACAATGATCATTCAGTATGTAGCATTTATCCAAGTATTATAAAATGTGTCCCCATTAGGGGAGGATAAAAGTTTTAAGAAGCCGGAAACGTAAATGATTTGGGATGCCTTCTGTAAAAAAAAAAAAAAAAAATGCAAAATTATGATCTCTTCACAGTAACCATAACTTCACAGAGAGGATTTTGTGTATAGAGTAGAATTTTACAAAAATAATTTAATTAACAGAATTATACATATAAGAGAAAGATAACTCAATATTTCTAATAGCATGGTTGATAGATTTTATTTTTCTCCCTGCTGTTAAAGACAGTCGAGGAAAGATTCTTTCAACTTTACAACTTGTTTTTGGTAAGGCTATGTAAAATTTTTGGACTGTAACAAATACATGAAAGCCTTTAAAAAGTTTCTTATGAGGTACAGGATTTGGAGGAATTTTCCGTAGATTCATGCTTTTGAACTGTGGTGCTGGAGAAAATTCTTGAGTCTCTTGGACTGCAAGGAGATCAAACCAGTCGATCCTAAAGGAAATCAACCCTGAATACTCATTGGAAGGACAGATGCTGAAGCTGAAGCTCCAATCCTTTGGCCACCTGATGTGAACAGCTGACTCACTGAAAAACACAGTGATGCTGGGAAAATTAAAGGCAAGACAAGAAGGGGGCAACAGAGGATGAGATAGTTGGATAGCATCACTGACTCAATGGACGTGGGTTTGAGCAAACTCGGGGAGATAGTGAAGGACAGGGTGGCCTGGAGTGCTGCAGACCATGGGTTTGCAAATAGTCAGACACAACTTAGTGACTGAACAACAACACCCATACATTCAAACGCAGCTTCTCTTCCATGACTAATACATTTCCATTCTGGTGACAGAGAAGATGTTCATAAAACAGTGTGATTCTGGCCCTAAAACTTGCAGTTACACTTAGAGAAGTCAGCAGTAGGATCATTCTTAGGAGCCCTAGGGAACAGCTACAAATAATATAACCAGCAATGAGAATGACTGATGCAATGGTTGATGTAAATATTTCCCACTCAACCTAAATGAACTGCATCCCCAAATCAGTTTTTCTTTACATGATTCCTCAAATGCCCTAATCATTCCAACACTATATATTAAGGTGAATAGTGATGGAGAAGAAGTTGGAATACAAATAGATGGTGACACCAATCATTTTGCAAATTTAACAAACACACGTGCCCATGTGAACACTTAACTAGGACTCAACCAAGGCCATGGAATGAACGTAAGCTTCCCTCACTTCAAGGTAAAACTACCTCTGGTTCTCATCAAAGCGTTTTAATTCTTGTGACCTGAAAGTTCAGGTGGTTGCCCTGGCCATCGGTTAAATCAGTTAACATAAACTATGAAATGTTCTGTAAATCTTTTGCAACAATTCCTTTAACAGGCACTTGATATATCTACAAACCGAGTCATCACAATGCACAAACAGCTCTGGATATGCCAGCAGAGATGGAAGAAGGGTATGAACCCACGAAGGGCTGCTAAGTGGCAAGAAAAAGCTAAATTATGAGCCAAAAAATTAGAAGAAAAGAAGCTTCATGAGTTCTGCAATTTAGAGACATACATTAATATTCCAGAAAGTAGGCTGACAGGACTGTGAAGTTTTACTAATTTTCCACATTCACTCTAATTTTGTTTAAGCCAAGGGAAATAATACCACCACCCTGCTGACAGAGCATATTGATCCCAGTTCCTGAAGATTAAATTATACTTTTCTACTTTACTGTGAATTCAGACATGTCCGACTCTTTGAGATCCCATGGACTTTATGGTCCAAGGAATTTTCCAATCCAGAATACTGGAGTGGGTAGCCTTTCCCTTCTCCAGAGGATCTTCTCAACCCAGGGATCAAACCCAGGTCTCCCGCATTGCAGGTGGTTTCTTTGCCAGGTGGGCCACAAGGGAAGCCCCACTATGAAAACAAGATTGTTTATTAAGTTCTTTAACATGTCTCCTCACAAAATAGCATACAGTATCAAATTTAGTTTATCTCTTATGATTGTCTTACAGTGTGTTTAGTGAAATAAATTACCACAACACAAGAAATCGTAACACAATAGAAACAATTACATTAAATAACAAAGTGTCATTTTTAACATTAGGTAAACAACCTTCAGTTCAGTTCAGTTCAGTCGCTCAGTCATGTCCGACTCTTTGAGACCCCATGAATCGCAGCACACCAGGCCTCCCTGTCCATCACCAACTCCCGGAGTTCACTCAAAACCATGTCCATTGAGTCGGTGATGCCATTCAGCCATCTCATCCTGGGTCGTCCCCTTCTCCTCCTGCCCCCAATCCCTCCCAGCATCAGGGTCTTTTCCAATGAGTCAACTCTTCACATCGGGTGGCCAAAGTATTGGAGTTTCAGCATTAACATCATTCCTTCCAATGAACACCCAGGACTGATCTCCTTTAGGATGGACTGGTTGGATCTCCTTGCAGTCCAAGGGACTCTCAAGAGTCTTCTCCAACACCACAGTTCAAAAGCATCAATTCTTCGGCACTCAGCTTTCTTCACAGTCCATCTCTCACATCCATATATGACCACAGGAGAAACCATAGCCTTGACTAGACAGACCTTTGTTGGCAAAGTAATGTCTCTGTTTTCTAATATGCTATCTAGGTTGGTCATAACTTTCCTTCCAAGGAGTAAGCATCTTTTAATTTCATGGCTGCAATCACCATGTGCAGTGATTCTGGAGCCCAAAAAAATAAAGTCTGACACTGTTTCCACTGTTTCCCCATCTATTTCCCATGAAGTGATGGGACCGGATGCCATGATCTTCGTTTTCTGAATGTTGAGCTTTAAGCCAGCTTTTTCACTCTCCTTTTTCACTTTCATCAAGAGGCTTTTTAGTTGCTCTTCACCTTAAGTCCCACAAAAAAATAAGATACGGAAGTTGCTCCTCTAAAAGCATCAGAAATGCACACGTTTGTAACTGCAGATTCAGAATGCTAAACAGAATTCTGAAGGGGGCCCACAGAGAACCTGATCAAACATATCCATCTGTTTGTCGTCATGTAAATAATGCTCACACAACCAGTGCTGGGACCTCTTCTAGGACAGGCCCTGAGACTTTCATCACATCTGTCATTTCCCTTCCTTACAGCTGCCTCATCAGTAACTCAGGGGGTTTTCTTCCTTAACACTCCAACAGCATCCTAAGAAAACAGCACTAGCCTTGAGTGATTTCTCTCTTTCTCCTCCCTCTACCTGATTTTTGCCTCAGTAACTAATATTAATATCCAGTGTAATGTCCTCTTATGGAAATGTGAACATCTCCAAGCAAGTGTTCCCACTCTGGGAAGCAGGAACCTCTTCCACTTTCTAAGGCTCAGATGTGGCTCAGGAAATGAAGTCATCAATGCCCAGTATCCAACCATTTGAAAGAGTCTACACAACTGACACCACTAACAAAATCTCCAGGAGAAAGACAGTACATGTTAATCTTTATCTGTTGGTGGATTGGATTTTTCCGTGGCTGCATCTTACTAAAGGCAACCGAGTTTCCCTGAAAATAAAGTGATGTTCTTACATACAAAGTGGCTCTGACCTGACAGAGGCTGAAGCTGGCAGCAGTCAAGTAGGGAAATCTGATATCTGGAAACTAGAGGATGCACTGCTGCTGGCCATGCCACTGGCCTATTGCTCTATTTTCTGGGTTCTTTCTTCTTCCTGAAAATACATCAGGTCTTCACATCCACAAAAGGTTAAAGACAGAATTCCACTGACATAATATAATATGGGAAACTGACAAGCATTCCCAGGTTTGCAGGATTTTAGTCACGATAAATCTATGGCACAAGTATATGATAAAATACACTACAGATATGTTTAATAATATATATATATGTATGAACTTATAGATAAAAGAAATATGTGTATCCACATGTATGACTCACACACTTACATTTCTAGTTTCTTTAACTGGCAGCAAAATTTTTCTATGCTAATTACTCTTTATTGCTGGAGGACCTCAGACCATAGAATTCTCCTCTATGACTAACTTTTTTCCTCTAATTCCCCCTTGTTTAAACACACTCATCAATTTAGAAAATTAAGTGAAGGAATAATGCACATACTGGTTACCTCTGCTGCTGTGGCTGCTGTGGCTGCTGCTGCTAAGTCGCCTCAGTCTTGTCTGACTCTGTGTGACCCATAGACAGCAGCCCAGCAGGCTCCCCCGTCCCTGGGATTCTCCAGGCAAGAACACTGGAGTGGGTTGCCATTTCCTTCTCCAATGCATGAAAGCGAAAAGTGAAAGTGAAGTCGCTCAATCATGCCCGACTCTTAGCAACACCATGGACTGCAGCCTACCTGGTTACCTCAGGCATCCCCAAACACAAATCCTAGAATTTTAAATAATACTCATGGTGGATCTAGCCCAAAGAAATTCAAAAAGAAAGTGTGCAAACATTAAACTTTGCATTATTTGTATACACTAAAGCAAGGGTCCCCAACCTCTCAGCCACAGATTGGTACCTCCTGTCAGATCAGCAGTGGCATTTTGCAATGTGCTTGAGCCATCCTGAAACTATTCTCCCATCCCTGGCCCAGTGTGTGGAAAAATTGTCTTTTATGAAACCGGTTCCTAGGGCCAAAAAAGTTGGGGTCTGCTCCATGAAAGGATATTTTGCTCTGTCAAGTTTGCTTTACATCCTACTTTTCATTTGGGGCATCTAGTATGCAGGCTTTAGACTATATAAATCAGGATTTGTATGTGGTACCCAGCAGACTAATGTTGTTAAGCATTAAATATAAACTTCTTTTTACCTAGAGTATTATTTTGGAAGGTGTCTCATCTTTGAAATCTGAGTCACTCATGAAAAGAATAAAAGAAAACTAAGTCTAAGAAATAACACATCTTAAAATGATGCTGGAGAAACTTCATAATATCCTTCACTAGAACCCTAGACAAAAGTTTATCTGAGACCATTCACTTCACTTCACTTCACTTCAGTCACTCAGTAGAGTCTGACTCTTTGCGACCCCATGAATCGAAGCACGCCAGGCCTCCCTGTCCATCACCAACTCCCGGAGTTCACTCAAACTCACGTCCATTGAGTTGGTGATGCCATTCAGCATTCTCATCCTCTGTCATCCCCTCCTCCTCCTGCCCCCAATCCCTCCCAGCATCAGAGTCTTTTCCAGTGAGTCAGCTCTTCTCATGAGGTGGCCAAAGTACTGGAGTTTCAGCTTTAGCATCATTTCTTCCAAAGAACATCCAGGACTGATCTCCTTCAGAATGGACTGGTTGGATCTCCTTGCAGTCCAAGGGACTCTCCAGAGTCTTCTCCAACATCACAGTTCAAAAGCATCAATTCTTTGGCGCTCAGCTTTCTTCACAGTCCAACTCTCCCATCCATACATGACCACAGGAAAAACCATAGCCTTGACTAGACGGACCTTTGTTGGCAAAGTAATGTCTCTGCTTTCCAATGGACCATTACAGGACATTTAACTTTTGAAGAGAAGAAATATCTCTTTAAAGCCGATTTTATTTGTTGAAGATATAATCATCTGCCTCGTCTTTTTTCATGAAGTTTTCAGTAGCAATGCTGCAAAACAACTTCACAGGAAAAGTTAACTCTGTTACCACATGATTCTGAGGTCTCCTCACCGAGAAATTAGGGAAGTCACAAATATCTAAGACTACATTACACTGTGCCCAAGATGCCCCTTCTCCAGCACCACCTGCAAAACTCTGTGTCCTTGGTCAGGACCAAATACCCAACACACCCAGCCAGGCTCTACAACCATCAGTCTTGGACAGGTACTTTTCATGCTAGTTTCTCTCTTCACCTTTTACACGTTTGTCAGGGATAAGCATGACCTGGAGATTTAAATACTTATTCTGTAAAACTCATAAATAAGTAAGGAAAATATCTTTTGAAGATTTGAGAAGCAACAGCTGTGGCATTCTCATTGTGATTCTTGGTGATCCAACTTTTTAACTGTAGCAACCACGTAAAACAATGGGGCAGTAAAAACAACACAAAATTTTTCTATGCAACGTTGTTCTCTAGATCTCCTAATGAAAAACTGATCACTTCCCAGTTCTAGAAGGCAAACTTGTACTCATCAGATATTGTGATCTTAAGAAAGAACAGTTTGAAAAAGGCTAAACCATTTTATTTCCTAGATTATACAATTTCTGCCACCTAGGACACCCACACAACTCCACATGGGCCTACACAGAAAGACACACAGACGAACACCTACACACCAACAACTGTTGATCCCTAATCTACACATCACCCCAACTTCCATATAATTCATTGAATTAATGATTTTTTAAAATATTTTAACAGCCATAGTCATAAAGGTAGTTTCACCAAGTGGTTTACAGTTTTTACTAAAAGGAGGCTAAAATATAGTTTAGAGTCTTTCTTATTCATCTACTTGAGTTTCTTCTTTGTAATTAAAATTGTGGATCTAACCTATAATTCGGTCACAATCTTGAAGTGACTGATGCTTATTACCAAGCAGGCTTACTTAACATGATGTATATTTCAGAGGACAGCACTTATGGTTTTTAAATCACTGGATCTTTCTGTTCAAAACAATCAGGGCTGAGCTTCATCTTCTGCAGTTTTCTCATTCTCAAAAGGCTTTTTTCTCTCTTTCCAACAAAACAAGCTGTTCTTTCCTTTCTCTACATATCACGAGCTACAAAAGCAGTCCCAGACTGTCGCATGGATATCTGGAAATGGGATTTCATTAACTACGACACTAAATCAATTAACCAAAATAGGTAAAAATTTCCTTAAACATTGCTAAAGCTATAATATGGCTTAAAATAATGAACAGATCCTTCATAGCAGGTAAATGACTCAACAAGCCAATAGGGCATGATTCTTTGTAAGACTGTCTTTTGTATTCTCACTGCAGTTCTGGTGCTTCAGGTCAGGGCAAACACTTGAGGAACTACGGTCCTGTGGAAACTCAGCCATCTGTGGGTCTGGAACTGTGTGTGAGTGCTCAGGACATTTTCCTAAGGAAAAGAATTGCACAAGGGCACAGTGTACCAGTGGGTGGCCCACAACAACCACTGTGTGCTCCCAGGGGGTAACATTGATTCTTTAAACACTACCACCCAGAGGTACTACGCAGCCAGCTTCCACTCCCCTCTCCCTTCCTCACTCCTTTTTCTTCAAATTCTTACTTCCTTATGTGGATGACAGCTTTGAATACATATGCAAGTGAACAAACTCTCAATGGAAAGTCATTCACCACCGCCCTGCCATATACATTTCTCCAGTTTTCAAAATGACAATGTCTTCAACAGCGGCAATTTAAAAAATCATTTTTATGTATTTATTTATTTGGCCACACCAGGTCTCAGCTGCAAGCATGTGCTATCTTTGGTTATGGCAGGTGATCGCTCAGTTGTGCCACGTGGGGTCTAGTTCCCTGACCAGGGATTGAACCCCTGCATTGGGAGTGCAGAGTCTAAGCTACTAAACCACCAGAGAAGTCCCAATATGGCAATTTTAAGTCAAAAGAAACTAGATTTTAAAATATCTTACGAAACTTTCCCAAATTTAAGTTCCAATTTCAAGCCTAGGAAAATATATATGGATTCTTAATATTTTAAAAAAGGTATCAAGATATTTCATTCCATGGAGGTGAGGAATAAAGTAAAAATCAGCTACATCGAAACGTTGTTGTTGTTCAGTCACATCCAACTCTTTGTGACCCCATGAACTGCAACATGTAGAAATGCTACATTAAAATAGTCTGTGGTTGTACTCCTAGCAGTGGTGTCAATAGCACTAGCAGAGCATTTGCTATGTGTAAAACATTAATTCCAGTATTTAACATGGTTTTTATTTTTCATTTAAATCTAAGAAAAACACTATGAGAGAAGTGCTTTGACTCACCCACTTTTTACTACCCCACACAGAGTTACACGGTTCACTTTTGTGCTTCTGGTTAAGTCTTTATCCTCTTGTGTCATCTCCAATATTCTCCTACCACTGGTCTTGGAGGAAATCACATTTCCATCACTGGCCTGAGTAGCTTTGACTCTCAATTCCTCCAGAATATGAAAGAGTAGTTTCATATTAGTAATTTACAACATGCTTCATATTTGAGGTTAAATCCCTAACTTCAAATGTCAGAATAAGTAGGAAAAAACAGACCTAAATCTAAAAGAATGAAGGTTCACACAAAGTATCTCTCATTCTTGGTATCCAGCCAGATGAGAATCTCATATTTTAAGTATTTTTCCTTCATAACTGGAAGTGCTTATATCTGGGTACATTAAAAAACCTTAGAGATTATAACCTATCCAGGCAGGAGTTCACATTTTACGACTTATTGTCTATTGTTTAAAAGATTTAAAATTTTCTCCACAGCGTCTTCAAATCTCTGGAGAAAAGAGGCTATATAAATTCAAAATAAACAAATCCTAGACAGTTTATGTGGTCACACTTTTGATTTTCCTGATATGCCTTTCCAACTGACTCATGAACATGAATTCATTTAATAAATTAATTTCAGAAAAAGAAAACAAACCTATCCCTAGTGAATGTCATTGTTTTTTTTACTGTGTCAACTAAGTGCTTCCAAAGTCCTGCTTCAAACAAAGGTTTATTATTAGCGGCAAAAATTTATCTCTTCTGATTTGATGCTTATCATCTTTGCCTCCCTTGATTTTATGACTCCTTCTTCTCCTTTCCACACAGTATTTAATTTGCTAAGACTAAACAGGGCATAAAAACCCTTCATTTTCCAAAGACAATCTCGAAGGTAAATAAAAATCTAGAGGCGCTTTCCTAAAGGAACAAAGGTTAGTACAAACTTTTCCTGAAGTGCTTCAATGAGAAAGAAACAACCCTAGGCTTCAGGGAATACCCGAGCACCAAATCAAACATTGCTGTCATCAACAATTTAAAACTTACTTTAAAATAACTTTCACAAAAGCACAATGCTGTGTCTTTAAAGGCTGACAGAATTCTGAGGCTGAAATCCTGCCAGTGTAAGTTCTGGGTTCAGAAAAATAGAAAAACATGCCAAAAAAGGGAAAAGCCTGAAGAAAGATGAAGGGGAGACCCTACATATAAGAATTAAAGGATCCAGGAATTCAGATATATCTTCATTGACTGTACACGTTAGCTAGTTACAGGAAGCCTTAAAAATGGTGTTAAATGCACCATCTGGAATCCTGTAAAATGAACTTTTACCTGATGGTTAGTGGCAATTTATTACTAAACACAAGAGAGATGCATGAGCTTTTCTGGACTCATATAGGACATTATCCTTGCAACAAGACCAATATTCACTAAGCAACATATCCCCTGAACAGTAAAACAGACCACTCAAATCATGGTAAAGATCCTATAGCATAATGGATTTCAGTCTGTGAACCGAGAGACTTTTTATTCCTTCTGTTAATCTCTCCTTACAACTTCTTTCTTCCAGGAAGCCATCCAGTAATGGTTCTTCCAAAACTTTCAACTTTCATATTTTGGGTCTTAAAATCAGTGTACTGCCTATTCATATAGTCCCAAATTCCTGGGTAACTGAGAGTCTACACGTCCCGCACAAGTTGTGAGAACCCAGAGATATTTTAACGCTGGGGCAGGAGGGGGTGGGAATCAGGCACTCAGTTGAAAATTTCTTTCTGCTCTACCACCATGTGTCTGTGCACATTTTATATATGTGTACATTAACTGAGAGTTTATCTGTGTTTATCTAGCATGCTGACCTCCGTCTTTCAAATGATCCTGGCATAGTTTTATACAGAAAAATGTTCCTCCTCCGCCCTGCCACTACAAATGTCAGAAGTAACAAAAGCCCGGGGTCTCCAGACTTTTAGCCTAACCTATAGGTTGCCTCAGTACTTCCTGCCATGAGCCAGCAGCAGCTGTCACCTTCTGCCACGTGGAAGACAGATACACAAGAAACCTGCAAGCTTGGCTTCCTAATTCACCCCCAAATGAAAGCATGAAGTCACTGCTGATCCTGACACTCTAATGCCAATATCAGTTATTGAAAAAAGTATTCCACTTCAAGAGGCAATTTAATTCGCTGAGACATAGTCCACTTTGTACTGAGATGCCATGACAGCTGTCTTAAAAAAAGTTGCTCAAAATGCCCTAAGTGTCTGGATTATTCATTGAAAGCATCAGTCTCAGTGGCTCTATCTTATAATAACCATGAAATTTCTTATGATAATGATGAATACATGTTAAGATATATTATGCTAACCATGAATTATGCACATGCCACATCTCTACAATTAAGTAAAAGAGCAAGGGCCAAAATGTAACTCTCTAGAAAGTTTCCAGCAATGACAGAACAACTGACTAGCTACTTAATAAAATACTGTTCTAATGCAAAGCAAACAGACAAAAAACATCCAAATTCCTCAGTCCCTCTAACAATGAGTGGTTCTGACCTAAACATATTTATTTCCAAAGTTATCCTTTCTCTGTTATTAAAAAAATATTCATTTTATTTATTTGTGGCTGCACTGGGTCTTTGTTGCTGCACACAGGCTTTCTCTAGTTGCTGCATGCAGGGGCTGCTCTCTGCTGTGGTGTGCAGGCTTACTGCAGGGTGATTCCTCTTGTTGCAGAGCACGGGCTCTAGAGCACAGGATCAGTCGTTGTGGCACACAGGCTCCATTGCTCCACGGCATGTGAGATCTTCCCAGACTAGGGGTAGAACCCGTGTCCCCTGCATTGGCAGGCGAATTCTTAACCACTGGACCACCAGGGAAGTTCCTATTATTTTTTCAAACCAGTGTGACTGAGCAAATGTATGCTCATGCAGTCTGGGGTGGAGGATGGAGAAAGAGGCATTTTCCTGTCTCTACAAGAAGTCAATAACTCTACAGATATTAGGGATAAAATGATTGCAATCAAAGCTGATTTTAACACATCGAAAATGTTTTTCTTCAGTGCTGTTCTTTGGGCAATATATGTCAACTGGATCAATTTCAGCAAAACCAGAAGCAAGAGTAGTTTTTGCTATAAATTATATACATACAGTTAGTCATATATGCATATACAAATATACATTCATAAGGTCTTCATAAAAGCTCAATAAATTTAATCTAATAATTTTTTTTCCTCTGTTAAGTATCTCTTTGTTATTTAAGCCCCAAAATAAAATATGAAAATCCAACTGGTAGAAAGTTCTCATCTTTTTGTCATGTCAGATGTCTCTTGCATCTTCTAGTCAGATGCAAGAGAGTTCAGACATGTCCTAAAATGTCCCCTCAGGTATTTCTATATCATATATATGCATTCCCATTCTCTCCCACACCTCTTTTGCTCTCTGTCTCTCTCTCTCATACACACACACACACACACACACACACACTCCTACATATGCGCCTCTGTAGGGTTCGTTCAACTAAAAGAAGATACAACAAAATAGCAACATGCATATGCTTATGGGAATTTAGCTTCATTGTTTATTTATTCATAAATACCTTGATTTCTTGGACTGCTGAATATATCTGCAAAGGCCCATAGAGAATAGCTTTATATAAGTATTTTTCACTATAATTTGTACTAAAATCACTTTGTAAGAAAGGACTTGGAAAATGTTTTCAAAGAACTTCAAGCTGATGCTTGCATAAATATAAGTCATAGGAGGCTTTGGGGCTTCACTGATGGCTAAGCAGGTAAAGAATCCTCCTGCAATGCAGGAGACACAGGAGACGTGGGTTTGATCCCTGGGTTGGGAAGATCTCCTGGAAGAGGAAATGGCAACCCACTCCAGTATTCGTGCCTGAAAAAGCCCATGGACAGAGAAGCCTGGTGGGCCACAGTCCATGGAGTCACAAAGAGTCAGACATGACCGAGAGACTAAGCACATACTAAGTACTACAAGGTCCTAGGCCACTGGTGTGATTAAGAGAGTTTCCTCAGAGTACCCAGAAAAGACACGTTGCCAACTCTACTGCGAGTTTTAATGTGGCTGGGTGTTTTAAGCTGCAGCCCACAGAAAATGGTAGAGTAAAAAGAACTGCCAAGGATTTTAACACTGAAAGTGAAGAGAGGATATAATCATTGTTGCCCAGAATCAGTCTCCTAAAATGAGTGATTAACTAGGGACAGGGTCCAATGTGTCACAATGGGACATATCAAAAGCCATTATACAAGGACAGCTGATGACAAGAGCGCCTGGAGTAGGGAAAATGAAATTGCTGACTTCACATTAGTTATGGGGGGAAAACAACAAGAGGAACAACAACAAAACACTAAATCTCAAAAAACAACACACATTCAAAAATTGCACCAAATCTAAAAGGATATCAGGATTCATTGTGAATTAGAAGGACCAAAGGAAAGAGCATGCATAACATAAGACAAATCTCACAAAAGAGGCCATTTTTATATCCACTGTTATTAGAGGAAAGACATCAAAAAACATGGAACACAACAGATATATATATATATATCTGTTGATATGTGAAAGAGAAAGAAGGATATAAAACATAATACCCAGGCAAATGTTATAGCCATACATTCTTAATATCACCAAAAATACATGAACTCTATACACATCCAAATAAAATCCAGAAATACCTTGAAATGACTGATTTGCCTTACCCCAAATTTAATAATAATACCATAGTATGTTATATTATGTTAATCGGAGAAGGCAATGGCAACCCACTCCAGTGTTCTTGCCTGGAAAATCCCATGGACAGAGGAGCCTGGTAGGTAGGCTGCAGTCCATGGGGTCGCTGAGGGTCAGACACGACTGAGTGACTCCACTTTCACTTTTCACTTTCATGCACTGGATAAGGAAATGGCAACCCACTCCAGTGTTCTTGCCTGGAGAATCCCAGGGATGGGGGAGCCTGGTGGGCTGCCGTCCATGGGGTTACACAGAGTCGGACACGACTGAAGCAACTTAGCAGCAGCATGCTATATTAATAGTATAGAGTAGAGGGAGAAAGAAGTTAGATGTGATGCTAACAAAAATCAAAAAGTACATATCTAATTGACCACTGAAGCATGTCAACTGAAACATATTCTGCCCCTGATAAGAGTAAAAGTACTCTGAATCACTGGAATTAAGGAATCCATTTATAAACTATAGTATCAAAAAAATAGGTCATTTTAAAGCTAGCATTCCTTAAAATATGATAAACTGTAAGAAAAAACTTACTTGATTTATGAATACCATAATATAGGTATTCCAGGTATAATGATTACAGGTTAAGACAGCTTATACAATTTCCCTTATTACTTGCATTAAATGATTGTGCTTTCAGCACTGTTCAATAATATCTCATGTAAATAAATGAGAGACATCACATTCCTTCGCTGTATTCTATTTGTGATCATTGTTTTAAGCAAGTCAGTAAGTTCAGCCCACACTCAGGGAGAGAGGGTTATACCTCGGTATCAGTTCCAGGAAGTGAGGATTCTGGCAAAAGACATCTTTAAAAAAAAAAAAATTATTCACTTATTTATCTATTCAGCTGCTCCAGGTCTTAGTTGCAGTATGTGGGATCTTTAGTTGTGGCACGCAAACTCCTAGGTGCAGCATGTGGGATCTAGTTCCCTGACCAGGGATCTAACCTAGGCCCCCTGCATTAGGAAGGGAGAGTCTAAGCCACTGAACCACAAGGGGAATCCCGTGAGAGACATCTTAAAGACCACCAGCCCCAGTAGGTGGGGTTTCCCAGGTGGCTCATTGGTAAAGAATCCACCTGCCAGTGAGGGAGACACAAGAGACATGTGTTCAGTTCCTGGGTTGGGAAGATCCCCTGGAGAAGGAAATAGAAACCCACTCTAGTATTCTTGCCTGGGAAATCTCATGTACAGAGGAGCCTGGCAGGCTACCTTTCAAGGGGGTCACAAAGAGTCGGACAGGACTGAGCGACTGAGCACAATCCTAACAGATAAACTTAAAACTCAGTAAGTTCTATGCATTAACTGTTTCATTTTTGAAAATTGGGAGAAGTAAGCAATTATTAAAATCTATGTTCCACTAAAACACAATGCTGAGGCTACCTGAACTAGTGGAATTCTAAAGCTGTTTCCAATTCTAACACACAGAGAATCTATGAATTTATGGCACATACCAGACAAAAATATATCAGAGTACATATGTTTAATAAGGCATGACTAAGTACAGGAGTTCAAAAGAGAAAAATAATTTGTAAGAAAGGATAGAGGAAAAAACATTTGGACAGGTAGCTTTTAGAATAAAGAGAATTCCAGTAAAAGGAACAGCATGAACAAAAAAGGAAAGCATGGAAGTAGGGAATCAAGGTCTTGTTAAAAAAACTGAAAATGGTCTTGGTTTTAGTGTAAGGATGTATATGTGGTAGAGGAAAGGGAAGGATGAAGCTACAGTGGGAGAATGGATTAGAACAGAGAGGATCATGAATTCCAAATCAAAGAACTCAGCTAAAGAGGAGTCACAGAAGATTTTTGAGTAAGGTGAGACTACCTGCAGAGCTGTGATTCAGAAATAAACATCTGGCAGCCACATGGCCTGAAGGAGGATCACAGGTCTTGGAACAGGAGGGGGAGTCCATTCCCCAGCAGTGGGTCCTATGGACTTCTCTCCCTGGCTGCACTGTCTTCTTGCTCTCTAGTTTAGCTCAGATCTGTCTCCTGATCTACATTTCCAACATGGCCATTCACATGTCTCCCAGTTTATACATGATCCCCCCTCGCCAACCTGCTCTCCTCTTATATTCCTTCTTTTTGAAGAATGTTAAAAATATTTATTTATTTGGCTGCCACAGGTCTTAGCTGTGCATGCAGGATCTTTCACAGTGGTACATAAGCTCTGGAGCGCATGGACTCAGTTGCCCCACAGCATGTGGGATTTTAGTTACCCAACCAGCAATCGAACCCCAGTTCCCCGCACTGGAAGGCAGATTCTCAACCACTGGACCACAGGGAAGTCCCTTATATTCCTTCTCATTGTTCTCAGTGCTGTGGCTGATTCAGTGCTCCAAGACTCCACCTCCCTAACCCCCAACCTTTCATTCAGCCTAGCTACCATCATCATCCATCTAACTCCTACCTTCCGTTTCCAACATCCCTGACTTATGTCAGGTCTTCAGAAGGTCTTGCTACCACAATGTAAAGATAACGGAATAATGTGGAGGCATCTTCCACCCCAATTGTTACCTTTGTTTGGAAGATCCTGGAAGACTTTTGACAACCTAATCAAAGGGATGAGTTCAGAAGACACAGGAAGGACAGATACTACATTTTCTACCACTCTGGTAGAATGGTGGCCTGAGAGTCAATAATTATGCTATTATGACTAATTATGTTAATATAAGATAATGATGTCAATAATTACATTAAGTAGTAGAAAATAAAGGAAATGATACTGCTCAAACACATGAGATTGTGTTCTGATGTTTATCCACACTATGCAAAGGGACCTCTTCAGGGATTGCTGGAAGTCCTGGAACATGCATAACTGTAACAAAGAGCAATGTCAGTCCTTAGAACTGAAATCAATATGCTTTGTGACAGTGATTATGATTCTGTTGGACACTTGATTAACAGAGATGGAGGGGATACACATCATTTCTGACGTATCAGTGGCATGTGATGAAAATGAATCCGCTTTAAATTCCGTAAGCAGATAGAGAGTGACCAGCAGAAGGGAAGGAGGGTGAGGCAGCCTTATTCAATTTGACTTAAGAGATAAATCTTCCTGTGATTCCTACGTGAATACATGGGAGAAGGAGAGGTGAGGAAAGCTATCTCTCACCTCTCCACCTCAGACTACAAATTTCTTAAAAAACAGAACACGACCAACAACAACAACAGAAAAGATCAGAACACTTCCTGGAAAAGGAGGGTTCTGTCCAAGGACATTAAGAATCAGAAAGTGTAGATCTGACCTGTTTAAACAGGTTTTGGCAGGTGTGAACAGTGTACCATGCACTGCTTAAGGCACTGTCGGACTAAGTCCCACACCCAGCAAAAATTCTCCTGAAGCTGGAATTCAGGACTGGGGAGGGTGGGGAAAGTTGGCATTTGCTGCCTACCTCTGAGGAGCCAGAGGAGCCAGGTACAGACTGGGTGATGCCTGCTCCACCAGCTCAGATCCTGGAGATAAGAAGATGGGACTTGGCACAGCAGTTCAAAGCTAGTTGTTTTTAGAATGCTGGTACCAAAGTGACCTCAAAAGGAAACAAGGGTAACAACAACCCCTTACCCATGATACTTCCATCAGCCTAAGATCATGCAAAAACTGTGATTTGGAGAACTAGATAATACCTACAAGGAGAACAGAGTCTTGGCCTCCTCACAGAACTAGAATTTCTTAGATGCTCTAAAGCAGTTAGGAAGGACAATCATTCTTCTGGCTTTGCTGGAGAAGAGGAATGTTCATTGTTTCTAGATGGCATCCATGAATAGAAGCCATGACCCACAGGGAGAAAGGTACAGAATGCTTGGAGAGCAATCACTAGGAACTTTAGGGGGTTCAGAGAGTATTTCCCCCTCACAGTTAGGATAGCTGAAACCCAAGGAGAGAAGGGAAAGAGAGCAAAGTCCTTCTGGAGACAGATCTATCCCTGGTGGGAAGGTAGGCTGGAGAGAGTAACTACCCCTCCATGCTCACACTTTAATGTGAAAAAGCATCAGAAAGGTGCCCAATTCTCAACCCAATTCTTAGACTCAGGGCAAGAAAAGAATTCAGAGAAAAAAAGAGAATACAGCTGGAGATAATGGGTGACCTCCATCAAATTTTATTCTGTCCAACATCGTCAACTAAGACCAATGCTCACCTTCCAGATTTCAGGACTGATTAAAGATGGCATCAACAGTTAAAATGCTGCTCAACTTCCACATGGATTCAGTTGTGGTAATGTTACAGGGAAGAGCCAATTATGACTCCAGGTTGGATCTGTTTCTTTAACCTTTGCTTCTCATTGCTTTTATTCACTAAAAGGATACTGTTTATATATAATGGCCTGCCTCAGGGAACCCTGCTCCTCTGTCTGAATATTAAACCAATGTGTCTTTCTTCAGGATCCTGTCCACCTGTGGGTGGCTACAGGAAGTGAGAATTAACACATCCTGTCCCTGAGGCTTGCCATTCTAGGAGATATCTGCAAGGTTAATGACCTTTTTACTTTATTTCTTCACTTCGCATCTTTGTATTCTATAAAAGAATCTGCCATTCAGACCCAGAGAAGATGGTTATTTTGAGACATTAGACCACCATCTCAGTCAGTGGCTTTCTAAATAAAGTATTCCTTGCCTCAACACCTCATCTCTCAGATAACTGGCCTGTCATGCAGAGCAGAGCGAGTTTGTACTAAGTAATAGTAAGACCACTCTGAGGAGAATTACCATGCTCAGAGGATCTTGGCTGGCAGGAATTCACACAGGTAAAACACCACAGGGAAGCATCCTGCAGGGCTGCATGTGAGAAAGTTTTCAAAGTTGACCAATATTTTTGAAACTTGTGTTCCATTCACCAAGTAACTGCTATGTGTATGTACAAAGGAAACAAAAGACTTACGTTTGCCTTTAAAGACAAAGGTAAATATAGCTATATATGTGTGCATGAGAAGATAACTTTTAAAACAAATTTTTGAAGTATGATAGTATATTTACATTTTCATATAAGCATGTGTGATTGTAAATTCACAGTAACTAGAATGAATGAATGAATGCACAAACAAGCAAATAACAAAGATCTGAGCAGCAACTTTCACATTACCTCTCCCTCAATCACCAACATGGATTTTATTTCTTCTTTTCACAAACGTATAGGAGACCCTTGTTAAGTCTCTGGGATGATGGCCTACGTTCTTCTACAACTTCCCAATTTGCAAATAGAAAAATATTTATACAAGAGCTTGTTGTTCATGCATCACAGTTCTATTGAGAAGCTGGTATTCCCTGAGTTTAATCCCACACCACAAGCTAGCAACCTTTCCACCTCTTACTAAGTTTGATTCTCTCACATGATGGTTATGCTTGAAAGCATGGGCAGAATCCTAAAGCCTTGGCTACTGGGCTGCAAAGGCCAGTCAGAATTCCTCTCTAGTTAGTAATGAAATTGAACCTAATAATGGTAGATTCCATTGACTGGGGGCTGACCACGTACCAGACACTATAAATTAATGACATTATTTATGTCACCTGTTTATGTCACAGCACTGTCACAATTTTTTAGACAGGTTTCACCAACCCCCAACTTCAGACAACGAGGCTGTAGTTTGCAAAGACTGTCCAAGTGTGCAGTGGAGAACTCAAACCAGGTGTTCCTGACACCAGGGCTCAGATTTGTGATGACTGTGTTACACCATGTTCCCACTAGTTCCAGTCTCTGAGACTTCCAAAGCACATTTCAGGTGTTTGCCTCAGGAAAATTTACAATAACAATGTGACATCACAGAGCTCCAGAGACTAATGGGAATAGTCAAAATTATAAATGTTAGTAAATAAAATATCTATTGGATGATATAATAAACCTCTTCCTTACTTTGGCCTTTTTCTAAAATTGTCATATTATTCACAGTATACAACTTCCCTGAAACAAGAGAATTCAGTTAACTTCTTCAGCACATACTATGTAAGTACACACTGGGTTAGGAACTTTCATACACACTATCTCTACCATCATCCCCACCAGCATCCTCTGATGGAGGTATTATTTTTTCTATTTATTAGTGAAGAAACTGAAGCCTAGAAAGATCAGCCAAAATATCATACTCCTGAAGGACAAAGCCTATGCTTTTTTCATGTATATATTTGCATATATTTTTATGCTTAAAGGCACAGAAAAGTGAAAATGTTAGTCGCTCAGTCGTGTCTGACTCTTTGCGACCCCATGGACTGCAGCCCACCAGGCTCCTCTGTCCATGGAATTCTCAGAGACTGTCTCAATAAATGTTGAGTACTAAATGGATCAAATGGAGGAAATGGGTTCTGGCAGGGTCAGTAGTGTCTTTCTTGTTTACCACTGTCTAGGGGTTTCCCTTGGAGAAGGCAATGGCATCCCACTCCAGTACTCTTGCCTGGAAAATCCCATGGACGGAGAAGCCTGGTAGGCTGCTGTCTATGGGGTCACACAGAGTCGGACATGACTGAAGCGACTTAGCAGCAGCAGCAGAGGTTTCCCTGATAGCTCACTTGGTAAAGAATCCGCCTGCAATGCAGGAGACCCTTGTTAGATTTCTGGATCGGAAAGATCTGTTGGAGAAAGGATAGGCTACCCACTTCAGTATTCTTCGGCTTCCCTTGTGGCTCAGCTGGTAAAGAATCTGCCTGCAATGCCTGAGACCTGGGTTCAATCCCTGGGTTGGGAAGATCCCCTGGAGAAGGGAAAAGCTACCCACTCTAGTATTCTGGCCTGGAGAATTCCATGGACTATACATAAGTCCATAGGGTTGCCAAGAGTCTAAGACTGAGTGACTTTCACTTTCACTCTATGCTAGATACTCACTGAATGCTTGTTGAAGGGAGGGAGGAGTTCTTACTTCACATCTCACTCTCTTTTGAGCTTAGAGCATGTAGACAATTTCTTTATCACCTTTCTATTTATAATATCCAGCACAGTACCTGACACTCAGACACTTAACAAATGAACATTGACTGTACGATATCTACTGAATAACAAGTTAAACATGCACACCCATACAACAACTTTTTAAGATAGCAAGAGACTTCCAAAGGCAAAATAAACATAAGCTAATGATCAAGTCAACAACTACAAAGGAGCAGATAAAATCAAATGGAATAAAAAATCAGGGAAGCTGACTGTTGAGTTTATAGAGACACTGCCATGGAAACTCACAAACACATACATAGCACAGTGTGGCCCTACAGAGACAGTTAAGTATTTAGATTCTTCAGGTAGCCAGGTCCCATACCATTTAAAACCTTAAAAGTAAAGGTCAGAACATTGAATAGAATCACCAATCAGTGTGCAAAGTAGTGCTGTTAAGTACATAGAGAAACTGAATTCACACATTCCTCTCCCTTTTGGCCGTGATTTTTCAAATATAAACTGCAGAGAGCAGTAGAATTTTAATATCACCATAGATTGGATGCTCTACTTAACAAAACTGGTCATATTCTTATTTTCTTCTTCCTTGGGGAGCCTTCATCTCAAGATAACTTTTAAATAGAAACAACCAGCTTTTCCGCAGAGCCTGATTATCAATTTGCACCTCTGGCAAAGGAAGGCCTATAACTATTGTTTTGTTAATTGTCAATTTGCATCTTTGAAAGGTGTTGCATTTTCTCTTCTTTCTAGCAGGTTAAGACTAATTCTGTATGTTAATAAATATTATAAACACTTTCCACAGAAATGTAGTTTGCTAAAAAGTATGTTATTACTGTTATTCTCAATTTTCCTCTACTTAATTACACCTTAGATCTTAAAGTTGATTTTATGAAAACTAGTTAAGCTCTGATTTAAACTTTTTCTTCAAAAACACCTTTTGTTTTTCAAATAAACATTTAGAGAAAATGCTATTTAAAGCACCAGTTATTGATAGTCACGAAAAAACTACAAATTAATTAAGGGAAAATTTCACAAGGATATCTGAGATTTTTACCTTGAATCAATGATGTGAAAATATGCCTTCCTTTTCTTCCTTCTTCAGACATAGCATAAAACATATGCTAAGAAACCAAAAATCCATTTTACAAGGTAACAGAAAAGATGGAAATAGAAGTTATAAAAATTATAGGAAAAGGAATACAAATAAGATACAGGTTATTCCTTACAGTTGTGTTTAGGAGCAGCAACTTGAAAACTAAAGGTTCTTAACATATCCTATCAGTACTAGTTCCACTACTTGCTTTGGAATGATATGATCTCTTTGATATGCTTGTCAAAGCAGGTATTCTTAATCCATTGCAACATTTTCCCTATCTGACTACTAGATATAAAATACTAAGTCAAATATTATATGGTAACTCTCAAGCTTTTGAGCTGAGGGAGGTAGTGTTTAAAAAGATCAAGTGATCATTTCCCACTAAATCTAAACGAGAATGCTTAAAGGCCATTTCTGTTGCTAAGAAAACAACTTCACATGTAGCTTAAATTTACTAGATTTATTTATATTCTACCTTTTTGCTTAAAGGGATTTGAGAGGGGTAATCTCTATTTGTGTTTCTCAACTTTGGTTTCTGAAATGCAAAATCACAGAAAAAAAAATCTGTGGATCAATAACAAAGATAATATATTTTAATGTGTCGGTAAAGTGCTCTGTAAAACAGGAATGTCACATGTGTTATTTATTACTATCTATGGGCTTGCTCCTAAACCATGTCATCACTCCAAAAAGCATGCACTTAATGATATAAACCTTATGATAAATATTTAAAAGCTTTCTTGCATGCATCAACACCCTGAAAAGAAAATTTAACATTTAAATCAACTTCCTCAATTCAGCCTATCCAAAGGCCTCAGGATATTTGTGTCTTTTACACACACACACAATTATATATATATATGTATATGTGTGTATATATATATATCACATTTTATACACAAATCTATTGTATAATGCTTTTTAACATTGTTACAAATTCCTTTTCATGAAAACTATGATATTCATCAAACTAATTCTATCTGGGGGGAAAAGTCAGGATAAAAATGATATTTTAGCTACTAGAAGGAGAAGCCATGTGTACAAAGAACCAGTGAAGTAATGAAGTATTGAGGAATAAATTCTATATGCAAAAAAGTCAATCCCGTCAAATAATATATCCGGGAAATAGGCAAGACTCATTAATAGCTTAAGTGGTTCTAAAGGACTTTCAGTGTTTTTGTTCTTACCTCTTTTTTTTCCTTCTTACTTAAAAATACATATACTTCCCAATTTTTAATGGATCAGGGACAGCAGATATTCGCTGCTATAGTTCATAAACTTTTTATCCAACATCTACTACGTGCCAACTTTGTTGACCTAATTTTGAAAAAAAAAATCAGATTTTGCATGTAGAATATTTTAGGAGTAGGACTGAACATACACATACGTACACAAATGAGTTTTCAGTTTAAGTCAAACCTGATATTTTGGGGCACAATAAATACAATTTAGTCAATAATCACCAAAGAATAATTTTAATCATGTTATGTAAATTGACTGGAATCACTTTCAGGTCAGCCTGTTAGTAAAAGTTTTGAAGATGGAAGTCCACATTTCTTTAATTGTTGAGATCATTTTTTACATGTACATCCCTGTGCATGCTTAGTCAAATCCCCATGAACTGTAGCCCGCCAGGCTCCTCTGTCCATGGGATTTTCCAGGCAAGAATACTGGAGCAAGTTGCCATTTCCTACTCCAGGGGATCCTCCTGATCCAGAGATTGAACCCATGTCTCCTGCATTGACAGGCAGATTCTTTACCACTGCTCCACCTGACATCGTTTACTTCTTTCTAAAGGTTGAAATCGTTCCTAGGAGACACCTGATCTCTTAAGGAATCCCAGAATCAGCGCTTTTCTTCTGTCATGAAGTGACTATCTGCCTCCTTTTTGATAATGAATAAAGCTGTGATTAGGAATAAGAAGTCTGAGAGGACCTTTTAAAATATATAAAACAACAGCAACAAAAATATATACTTTGTCTCAGGCAAATATTTAGCAGTGTATGAAGTTAATAAACTATCCAAAAATATATATGAAACTTAACCAATTTTATGAAATTTCCTTTAAAACAAGAGATTAAAAAATTCTATATAAATTTAGCTCAAAGAAATTGGTACTTGAGAAAAGAAATTAAAGCTTCTGGTTTATGTAATGAATAGAATGAAAAATAACTTCTTTTCAACTGACATTGAGATCATTGGTTTTTTTCCACTCACTGATGGTAGATATATGGAAACTGGATTTAAATCACAATATAAAGGATATGAGCAATATGTGTAGAAACTTTACAACGTTTCTGCTAAGTTTTTAATCTCAACTTTTCCATCTTAGGTCTTATGATTATGTAGCTCCCTTCTTCAAAATGTTCCAAGAGTTCCCCATAATTTGCAATAAAATCTTAAACCTTCTTCCTGCATTAGCTAGTCCTAAAGGACTTCTAGTCTGGGTATATTTTCACTGTTTAACAATTTATTGCATTTATTTGTGCTTCAGGGTTTAGTCCTTGTATTCATATTCACATTCCTTCCCGCTCTTTCCATTTTGGTCCATGCTCATTTTCTTGCCGATGACTCTCACATTTATATTTCCAGCCCACACTTCTGTTCAATATTTCTGCTTGGATATATAATTGGAATTTCAAACTTATGTTAAGACCTGATCTATTATTCATCCTCAAACCTGCTCTTGTCTTCAAATCTCAGTACATGAAAAGGCCCTCTTCTCGGTTACGCTGGTCCAAATCCTCAAGCCATCTTGAGACCTTTTTTTTTTTTTTCCTTAAATAGCCCATCCTCATTTGGGTCAATGAATCTTATTGACTAAACCTTTAAAATACTGTAGGTTTTGTCCACTTCTTATCACTTCCACTGCTACCACCCTGATTCAATCCACCATGATCTCTTGTCTGGCTTACAGCCACATCTTCCCAAGTGGCCTCCCAGTTTCCATTTAAGCAAAATCTGTGTCTTCTCCATACTAAAGCCAGAATGATCCCTTTAAAAGCTCAGTCAGTTCTCTGCCCCAAACCCCAGTCAAGGCATCTCATCTCATTCAGAGTGAAGGACAAAGTCCTCACAATGTCCTACAACACCTATAAGACCTGGCTCCCAATTATTTTCTGATCTGTTAGTCACTCCTACCTATACTCTTCTCCAGCCCCAAGGACCTCCTTGCTCTTCCTTACAGAAATGTTCCCATTTGCTATTCTTTGCTTCATTATGTCCATTTACCTGCCATCCCTCATGAAGACAGAGATTTTTATATGTTTTGTTCATAATTTTATATCCTCATTACCTAGAAATGTGTCTGGACCATAATAAGCATTCAGCAGTTATTTGTTGTTGGATACTAACTTGACTGTGTCCCTCTGTGTCATGCTGTGCTAAGTCGCTTCAGTCGTGTCTGGCTCTTTGTGACCCCATGGACTGTAGCTCACCAGTCTCGTCTGTCCACAGGATTCTCCAGGCAAAAATACTGGACTGGGTTGCCATATCCTACTCTGAGGGATCTTCCTGACCCAGGAATCGAATGCACATCCCTTATGTCTCCTACATTGACAGCAGTTTCTTTAACACTAGCATCACCTGGGAAGCCCAACTACAGTCTCTAAATTCTTTGTTTTGTTTATCCATGCACCCTCAGTGTCAGAATTCTTGGTCCATAACAAATATTCAATAAATACTAATTAGTGAGCTAATGGATTAATTAATGAACTAGTGAAACTCTTTAGCAAGGAACAAAACTTTAAGATAAAGAAAACTTGAAATCGTGGGAATTTCCTATTTACCCTCCATGTAGCATTTGTGTTCTCTCTATGCCTCTACAAGGATTTTTTCAATTTTCCTTTTATTTGAATCATCTGAGCTCTTACTATCTAGGTCTAGCTAAGTTACATAGCATTTTAAGCAACTAAATAGCTGAATTGAAGTAATAATATTTTTTCTGTTTTCTCTTCTTCTTTATACCCATCTATTAAATGTTAAAAGCTTTTGCAATGATCATATATTACTCGCTAGTTAAAAGAAAAAAAATGCAAGACATTAAAAAGCAAAAAGAAAAATACTGAAACTTCATTTAATTGTTTAATATTAGTATGTTGAGAAAATGCAAGTTCACCATACATATTTAGAAGGTGTCTGCACAACACAATCATTTACATGACTATGTAAAATGGATGCGTAAAGACAGGCCTTCCTCAAAACTTCAAATTAATACCTATATAGGTTATAATCAACTTCATTCCTCCCCATCCCTTACTGAATCTTTTATGATTTTCATCATCATAGTCAAGAGTAGAAACATCAAAATAAAATGTAAAAGTTTGCTTTAAAATAATTGTTCAGGGAATCATTTAGGAAGTGTTACTAATTTCCTCTAGGTTCAAATACAAACGGGAAACTAGTTCAGATAAAAACCATCCTTCCTGCACCTTTCCAGCATGAGGTCCTCTTTATTCTCAAGGCCTTGGGCCCAAATGAAAGTTAAACTTTAAGACCCAGAAAGAAATCTTGAAAGTGCCAAATATCTGTTCATCTAACTCAGCCTTCAGAAAACGGAGGCATGTGACTCTTTTTTGAACCTGCCTTCAAAGCTAAGGATCTTCAGCCACAGGCTTCTCTTTCACATCACTTGGGGCCCACTGGTGATCAGACAACTGTGCAGCTGCCTGCGTTACCGCCAAAGCTTTGTAGCCTCCGCCGGCACATCCATGCTGGGGACAGTCACCCGTATCACTTACCGTATTCTCTTGGTTGGTAATTACAGAATGAAAATCACTGGAGTCCTAACATGTGAAGGAAGTGCCAGGAAGCAGGATTCTCTTAACACGATTTGATAATGACTGCTTTAATTTATAGCTATATCTTTGGAATAAGCAGAGGGAAAGAGGAGGGGGTGAGGTGGGAGGCATGGAGGGGCTGTCATCATGCCACCCAGTCCTACCTACCAATCAGATGTTCTGAGGAACCACCACCTCTGGCATTCGTGTGAAACTTTGTCTAGCAAAATACATACATTCATTTGCCTCTTTCTGACATTTAACAACAGGCTTGACACTGGCACAATGTATCTGAATGATCTGTCACGAGAGCACTTTTTCAAAAATTGCCAAATTCCCACACAATTGGCAAAATTTTCAGCACTTTTTCAACTCACTCATCAGCAGCGCCTGGAATTCCCTACTAGGGTACTCTAACTTTTGGATGGGAAAGTAGGAAGGAAGCAGAAAATCTGCAGAAATACAAATTAGTGCACAGAAATTCACAAGCTTCAATATCCCTTAGCATGTAAACAGGAATAATGAAATAGAGCTGTGCCAACTATATTTAAATTCCACATGTCGTTTCAAAACATATTTAGAGAGAAATTAAAAATTTTTAAGTTAAAAATAAGGCTTGCTTTAAAAAGCATTCCTTATTAGGTAGGAAAGACTTCATTTTCTTTTCTTTTTTTTTTTCTGGAAGCATAATAGAGTTTCCATTTGTACAAACCTCTTCCAGTCTGGAAGCAAGAAATGGTATGGGCATGAGATAATTGGTTCCAAGATAAGATTAAAACAAATGGAAAGCTTTTTATAAGTTTTGGTTTTTAAAATTATAGTAACCTTTTGCCCTGGGGTCAGCATCTTAACAATCTTGATTCTAGGGAACCAAAGAGCCACCAAACCGCTAATATGAAAAAGATGAAGCCAGTTCTCTAGAATCATAGAACTTCAATGCATTGTAAAGGAACTCCTAAATGAAAGAGATGAAGAAAGGGCTGAGAGTCTTTTATTTCACTCCAGGACAATAACTGACAGTTGTATTTAGCAATGAGTGTCAATCATAAAATACGTTCTGTATATTATTTAAAGAAAGGAATTTTGAGGAACTTTTCCATCTGAATGGTTTGCACTGAATGAAAAGATTCAGTTATCTAAAACACTGTTAACTTCAAAGACTTGAAATTTTGAACACAACAAATATTATCTTGAACTTCACTTTGTAAAGCATACTTGAACTTTGACTCAACCTTTGTGCAAAATAAAACAGTATAATCAGTATCCCAGTGGTAAGAAACAATTTCCTAAACCCTTATTGATACTACTATGATATATACTGAGTTAAAATTGAGGGCAGGAGGAGAAGGGGGAGAGAAAGGATGCGACAGTTGGATGGCATCATTGATTCAGTGGACCTGAGTTTGGGCAAACTCTGGGAGATACTGAAGGACAGGTAAGCCTGGCATACTGTAGCCCATGGGGTGGCCAAGAGTTGGATGTGATTTAGCAACTGAACAACAAGAACAAAAACACTCTTGGTCTGGCCATTTAAGATCTTCATTTTCATTCCTCTCCATTTGTCCTAAAGTCCCTTCACCTTATGTCAGCAAAATGCCCACAAGAATTCTTTCCACTGTTGCTGGAAGTCATCCAACTTTGAACTCTTCCGTTCTCATAGGAGATTCTTACACAATCTACATCTTAAGAAACTACTCATGACTATGAATGAATTCAAACTATTCATTCAGTAATGCTGACAAGATTCCTCTTGAACTTCATTAAGTCATTCAGGCTGTTCCACCCTCCTTTTTCTTTCACTATCAGCCACCTCTTAGCTTCATTTCTTTGTTGTAATTCAGCATTTCACCATGCTATTTGCTAGCACCCTCAATTCTTTGTTCTTTTCTCTTTCGTCCAAAATATTCTGAAATTGTTCAAATGTAGATCAAACAAGGTAAGAGGCCTTCCCACTATTTGCTCTTATCTTATTCAGAATTTTATTAATTTGAAATAAAAATACATCACAGCCTTTTTTGAGCAGGATACAGCCACACAACCAAGTCCTAAGAGTGTAGGCAAAAAACATGTGTGTGATTTCTTGGATGGGGCATTAACTGAAAAGGAAGAGGCCTGCCTTTCTTGTTCTTCCCATTTTTCTCAGTGTATGATGTATGACTGGAGCACCAGCAGCCATACTGTATCATGAGTTAGTCTTGGAAATGTTATGCAATCACACAGAAGAGCCTGTGTCCCTGAGACCTTGGAGGGTCACATTAGTTCTAGACTGACTATCTAGGGATATTTTAAAAAAGAAAGAAACTTTTATCTTGTTTAAGCCTCTGCTTCTTTTGCCTGTCCTATTACTGGAAGTTGAATACAAGCTTCACTAATTATGCTGATGATCTGCCTTCTCCATGTTTAGACTTCTCAATGCCTCAGTTTCCTCTCGTGTTAAAATAAGAATAATAACGATACTTAGTTAACGATGCTTCAGTTCAGTTCAGTTCAGTCACTCAGTCATGTCTGGCTCTTTGTGACCCCACGAATTGCAGCACGCCAGGCCTCCCTGTCCATCACCAACTCCCAGAGTTCACTCAAACTCATGTCCATCGAGTCGGTGATGCCATCCAGCCATCTCATCCTCTGTTGTCCCCTTCGCCTCCTGCCCCCAATCCCTCCCAGCATCAGAGTCTTTTCCAATGAGTCAACTCTTCACATGAGGTGGCCAAAGTATTGGAGTTAATGATGCTTAGTTCATGAATTTGTTGTGAAGACTAAGGATTTATCAGTGCCTAGTACATACTAAACAATTGAAAATGCTTGTTATTATTATTAGTAATACTTAAGTGCAACCCAGCATTGTTGAGAAAATCTGCAGAACTATAAGGATTGGTGCTAAAATTGAGCTGTCAGGGGTAGAACTATCTTTCATTTGCTTTTAATAACCACACCATTTCCTCCACTGATTATCTTTCACATTAACACCCTCTTTGTGGGCTTCCCAGGTGGTTCAGTGGCAAAAAAAAAAAAAAAAAAAATCTACCTGCCAATGCAGGAGACACAAGAGACAAGGGTTGGATCCCTGGGTCAGGAAGATCCCCATCGCAACCCACTCCATTATTCTTGCCTGGAAAATTCCATGGACAGAGGAACCTGGTGGCCTAAGTCCATGGGGTCACAAACAGTTGGACATGACTGAGCAGACACATATACATATATATACAGTCCTTACACTTATAACTCAGGTTCCTACAAACTGAGGCCCCTAGGCCTTCAATTCCCTCCATACAGAGTGATCTGCCTCCATCCCTCCCTGCTTCTCATCCATGCTGCCTATTAGTCTTCCGCCCTTTTTGAGAAGCAAGTACCTTGTCCAGCCTCATCCTTCTGCTTGGTTCTGCATGTCATGCTTCCCCCTTCTTATTTTAACACCTCTCTTGCATTCTCAGGGCTTCCCTGGTGGCTCAGACAGTAAAGAATCTGCGTGCAATGCAGGATACTTGGGTTTGATCCCTGGGTTGAGAAGATCCCCTGGAGGAGGGCATGACAACCCGCTCCAGTATTCTTGCCTAGAGAATCCCCAAGGAAGGAAGAGCCTGGAGACTGCAGTCCATGGGGTCAACTCAGCTTTTGCTTTCCTATTGACTCATCTCCCCTTTGTCAATAAACATGCCCCGGTTTCTACCAGTATTAGCATGAATATCCATGCACCCGCCTTGGGCCAATGTATTCTCTCCATTCCTTTTTCATCTGCATGTCCAGTAATTACTGTCCACCAACTGTTCTGAGAACGTTTAAGATTTACTCTCTTAGCACCTTTCACATACATAATACAATATTGTTAGCTATAATCATCAGGCTATACATTAGATCCCCAGAACTTACTCTTCTTATAATTGAAGGTTTGTACCCTTTGACCAGTGGTCACATACGGTTGTGAGAGCTGGACCATAAAGAAGGAAGAATGCCAAAGAATAGATGCCTTTAAACTGTAGTGCTGGAGAAGACTCCTGAAAGTCCCTTGAACATCAGGAGTATACTAAGTATGCAAAACATCAGATATAAGAAAACAAAGTACATACCTATATTTTAAAATAATGCTTTTTAAAAAAGATAATATTTTGGGGAAAACGGTGCTGACAGAGTTGCCCCACAGACGATTGCCACAAATTTTCAAATTGTAACAAATTCAATTATCTGCTGCTGCTGCTACTGCTAAGTGGCTTCAGTTGTGTCCAACTCTGTGCGACCCCATAGACGGCAGCCCACCAGGCTCCCCCGTCCCTGGGATTCTCCAGGCAAGAATACTGGAGTAGGTTGCCATTTCCTTCTCCAATGCATGAAAGTGAAAAGTGAAAGTGAAGTCGCTCAGTCGTGTCGACTGTTAGCAATTATCTGCAAAGTGTAGTAAAACAAAGCATAATAAAATGAGGTATGCTTATATGAATACACATACACACACATATATATATAATTAATTAATTAAAAATAGGACTGTCTTATGAACCGGCAACCCCACTCTGGTTATATATCCAAAAAACGAATTACGATATCAAAGAAATATTCACACCCCCCTGTTAATTGCAGAATTATTCACTACAGTAAAGATATGGAAACAACCTAGTGTCTGTCAACAGATGGAGATATATTCACATATTCTTTATCCATTCATTCATTGAATAATTCAATCTCCTTACTATTTATTGGTCTGCTGAAATCCACTTTTTCTTCATGATTCAGTCTTGGTGGGTTGTATGTTTCTAGGAATTTATCTGTTTTTTCTAGGTTATCCAAATTACTGGCATACAGTTGCTCATAGTAGTCTCTTTATGATTCCATGCATTTCACTAGTCATGATGTCTCCTTTTTCATTTCTAATTTCATTTATTTCAGATTTCTCTTTTTTCTTAGTTTTATTGCTAAAGGTTTGTAATAAATTTTTCTTATTGCTTCAAAAAATCAGCTTATATTTTCACTAATTTTTTCTATTGCTTTTCTGGTCTCTGATTTCTTTCTACTCTCATCTCTGTAATTTCCATCCTTCTGTTAATTTGGGGCTTAGTTTTCCTTTTTCTAGTCCCTTGAGGTATAATGTTATTTATTTGAGATCTTTCCTTTTTCTAAATGTAAGTATTACTGCTATAAACTTTCCTCTTAGAACTTCTTTTACTTCTTCCTATAAATTTCAGTATTATTTTCTTCCACTTTCATTTGTTTCAAGATCCTTTTTTTTTTTTTAAATTACCATTTTGATTTCTTCTTTAACCTACAGCTTTGGGAGTGTTTTGTTTAATCTCCACATATTTGTGAATTTACCTCCTGATATCAATTTCCAGTTTTGTACTCTTGTGGTTGAAAAAGATACTCAGTATGATTTCAGTGTTCTTAGATTTCCTAAGAATTTTTTTGGTGACCTATTATTTGATCTCTTCTGGAGAATGTTAGGTGTACAACTGAGATGAACGTGTATTCTGCTGCTACTGGATGGAATGTTCTGTACATGTCTGTTAGATCTATAGTTCAAGTCCAGTGTTTCCATACTGATTTTCTCTGGATGATCTATCCACTGTTGAAAGTTAAGTATTGAAGTCCCCTACTACTATTGTGTCATTGGCTATTTCTCCCTTCAGATCTGTTAGCATTTACTTAATATATTTAGGTATATTTAGGCTCTGATGTTAGATGCATATATACTCACAATTGTCATATTCTCTTGATGAATTACTTATCTGTATAGAATGACCGTCTCTGTTAAAGGTTTGGTGAAAAGTCTATTTTGCCAAAAGAATTAATTTCCAAAATATGCAAATAGCTCATACAACTTCAATATCAGAAAAACAAACAACCCAATCAAAAAGTGGGAAAAAGACCTAAACAGACATTTCTCCAAAGAAGACATACAGATGGCTAACAAACATATGAAAAGATGCTCCTCAACATCACTCATTATGAGAGAAATGCAAATCAAAACTACAATGAGATCCTACCTCATACCAGTCAGAATGGCCATCATCAAAAAGTCTACAAACAAAAAATGCTGGGGAGGGTGTAGAGAAAAGGGAACTTTCTTGCATTGCTAGTGGGAATATAAACTGATACAGTCACTATGGAAGATGGTATGGAGATTCCTTAAAAACTAGTAATAAAACTATCATATGACCCATTAATCCTACTACTAGGCATATACCCTTAGGCAATCAAAATAGAAAAAGACACATGTACCCCAACATTCATTGCAGCACTATTTACAATAGCTAGAACTTGGAAACAACCATCTAGTCCATCAGCAGATGAAAGAATAAAGAAGCTGTGGTACATATATACAACGGAATACTATTCAGCCATAAAAAAGAACACGTTTGAGTCAGTTCTAATGAGGTGGATGAACCTACAGCCTATTATAAAGAATGAAGTAAGTCAGAAAAATAAATATAAATATCATATACTGACACATATGTCATCTATATGAATCAGAAAGATGGTCCTGATGAATTTATTTTCAGGGCAGCAGTGGAGAAACAGACATAGAACAGACCTATGGACACAGCAGGGAGGTAAGGAAAGAGAGGGTGAGATGTATGGAGAGAGTAACATGAAAATTTACAATACCATGCGTAAAATAGATAGCCAATGGGAATTTGCTATATGACTCAGGGAACTCAAACAGGGGCTCTGACAATCTAGAACGGTGGGATGGGGAGGGAGGGAACATGGCTGTACCTATAGCTGATTCTTATTGATGTATGACAGAAAGCCACAAAATTCTATAAAGCAATTATCCTTCAATTAAAAAAACGCCAAAAAAGTCAAATATAGGTATAGCAATTCCTTCTCTCTTTTGTTTCCCACTTTCATGAAATATTATTTCCATCTTTTACTCTAACCCTATATGTGTCCTTAAAGCTGAAGTAAGTCTCTAATAGGCAGCATATAGTTGGATCTTGTTGGGTTTTTTATCCTCCCAGGCATTCTATATAGTTTAACTATAGAATTTATCTATTTATATCTAGAATAATTATTGATAATGCCATCTTCAATTACTAAAACTAGCAATTTTTAATTGTTATTTCTAATTCCTTTTTTTTTCTCCCTCTCTTACTACCTTCCTTTGTGATATGCTTTGATTCCCTTCTCTTTATCTTTTGTGAGTCTACTGTAGAGTTTGTGGTTACCAGAAAGCTTCCACAAAACGTCTTACAGATATAACAGTCTAGTTTATAAAGTAAAAACTTAACTTTGATCACATCCAAAACCTTTTTGCTACCCACTTTAATGCTTTTGATGTCATGATATACTTTGTTATACTTTTTACAAATAGCTAATTTTTAATGCTTTTATTAGCTAGTTTTAATACTTTCATTCTTTACCTTTAAACTAGAGTTGCTAACACACCATCATATTACAGTAATAGAGTCATCTGAATTTGGCTATATACTTGTCTCTACCAGTGTGATGTATATTTTCGTGTTTTCATGTTTTAAATAGTGTCTGTTCATTTTAGCATTGCTTATAATGCAAGCCTCATGGAAATGAACACTATCAGCTTTCATTTATATGCAAAGGTTTTTGCCACTTTTATTTCTGAAGGTCAACACAGCTAGATAGAATATTTTTGGTTAGACAGTTCTTTTTCTTTCAGCATTTTGAATATATAATCCCACTCTTCCCTGGTCCGTAGATTTCTACTGAGAAACCCATAGACAGCCTTAAACTTACAAGCTTCTTTTCTCTTGCTGTTTTTAGGGTTATCTGTCTTTGATTTTTGATATTTTTATTACAATACATCTTGGAGAAGAAGAACATGTCAGGAACTTAAATATCCAAATTTCGTCCCAGATTTAGGAACTTCTCAACTATTATTTCTTTACTTAAGTTTTCTGCCCCCTTATCCTTCTATCCTTTCAAAAGTCATAATTCACAGATTGCTTCCTTTGATAGTATCCAAAATCTCAAGCATGTTTTCTTCACTTTTCATTTTTCTCTTTGCTCTCATGTGACGGTATAATTTCAAAATTCACATCTTCTATTTCATAGATTCCTTCTTTTCCTTGATCCATTCTGCTGTTGATGGATTGATTTTTTCATTTCATTTATTATACTCTTCACCTCTAGGATGTCCACTTGGTTCTTTAATATGATTTTATCATTGTGCTAAACTTATCGTTTTGTTTCAGTATTATTTTCCTAATTTCACTGAATTGTCTTCTGTATCTTCCTCTAGCTCACTGTACTTCCTTAAAACACCTATTATGATTTCTTTGTTGGGTATAAATTGCAGATCTGCATGTTTTTGTGTTCAATTACTAGAGATCCTTTGGTGGTGTCACGTTTTCTCGATTTTCCATGTTCCTTTGAATTGCTGTCTTCTCATTTGAAGTAGCAGTCGCTGTCTCAGTCTTCAGTGACTATTTTCTGGAAAGAAATACCTCCCATTGGGTCTGCTAGGGATTCTGAGGTTTTCTCAGACCTCTATGGATATGCCTCTTCTGCGCTTCTTGCTGCTTATTACTGCAGAATTCTTACACTTATATGCCCTCCCTGGATTATGCAATTTACTAAAACAGGTGCTGACAGCTTCCCTGCTGACAGCTTCCCGGGGAATACCAGACCACCTGACCTGCCTCTTGAGAAACCTGTATGCAGCTCAGGAAGCAACAGTTAGAACTGGAACAGTCTGTAGAACAACAGACTGGTTCCAAATAGGAAAAGGAGTACGTCAAGGCTGTAAATTGTCACTCTGCTTATTTAACTTACATACAGAGAACATCATTAAAAAAAAAACAAACGCTGGGCTGGAAGAAGCACAAGCTGGAATCAAGATTGCTGGGAGAAATATCAATAACCTCAGATATGCAGATGACACCACCCTTATGGCAGAAAGTGAAGAAGAACTAAAGAGCCTCTTGATGAAAGTGAAACAGGAGAGTGAAAAAGTTGGCTTAAAGCTCAACATTCAGAAAACTAAGATCATGGCATCCAGGCCCATCATTTCATGGCATGCTGCAGTTCATGGGGTCACAAAGAGTCAGACATAACTGAGCAACTGAACTCAACTGAACTAGATGCACAAGGGGGTAGTCCTCCTAGATGTATGATACTGGATTTTTGCATATGATGCTACAGCTCCCACAAAGTCACTTGATCCATGAATGAATGTCTAATTGCTGTTGAGGCAGGACATGATAAAGACTATCTTAGTCAGCCATGCTCCTGACATCATTCCTGGTGCCTTCACTTCCATTTCTATCAGACTGCTAAACTTCTAGTGGGCAAGTACAGGCTCTCCTTCACTTTGCATTCTCAGTGCATGTGTGCATGGTTGCTGAATAACTTCAGTAGTGTCTGACTCTTTGCAATGCTATGGACTGTAGCCTGCCAGGCTCCTCTGTCCTTGGGATTCTCCAGGCAAGTACACTGGAGTGGTTTGTGTGCGCTCCTCCAGGGGATCTCCCCAACGCAGGGATTGAATCTGCATGACATGCATCTCCTACACTGCAGGCGAATTCTTCACCCACTGAGCCACCTGGGAAGTGTATATCACAGTGATAAAACTCTGGGATAAGCACATAAATATATAGAAAATATTTGGACAAAATTACACATATTGCAAAAGGCACCAAAGGTGCAGCAATCACTACTTTAATAAACAAGCATTCTCTTCCCTTATCGTATCTTTAGCTCTGTTGGTTTTCATACAATCAAGTTAAAATTTTTTCATTAAATGTTTCTTAATTGCTCCAAGCAAACAGCTTCAGTAGGAATTTTCTTTATTAATTTTCCCTTTAGAGGTCTTATTTTCAACCCTTTTACCTTGAACCTTTCTAATAGGATCACACTATTTATGCTTTCAGAGTTCACACTAAAGTGCTCTCCTTCAACAGATATCTCCAATTTCTATTCTTTAGAATAAAGTCTTATCTGGTGTCTTTGTTTGTAGTTTTCATCTTTCCCCTGACTAATGTACAAGCAGATTTAATCTCCTTTTGCACAAATATGGGCATATTTTGACCATACACCTAAACCAATTCACCATTAAATCAGGAAACTTTTTTCTGTGACCAATCTAATACATTATTCAGCTTCTAAATTTTCTGTTCAATGTTCCATCAATAGGATGTGAGCTTAGCTTACTAAGTTATACACATTCCTTTTCCATGATTCCTCATTAGCAGGCCTGTTTATGTGAAAATATTAGCTGGTGTTACAGATTTACTCCTTGCAAAGCTGAGTGGTTCATCCATAGATTTGAAATACTTAAGAATTCAGTTCTGATATCCACATATGATAAGTTAGTAACCAAAGCTTGTGAATTAATAAATTTCTTCATTAATTAATAAAATTTCATGTACTTAGGTACTGCTACTTCAATTTATGTTTGAACAGAAAAATCTCAAGTGGGTAATCATGCTGATAGAACTCTTACTAATTATATTTGCATGAAATTTGAAGATTAAACATTAAATAATTGCAATTAAAGAGGCACATGGAATATAATATTGGTATCTTCCCAAAGATAATCACACAAAAATGAGTATCAGAAGTTTTCTCATACTGAAGTGTTTAAAGACTTATCACACAGAAGTCAAAGAGTACACTACATTAAATCTGGAAATAAGCTTCTAGATCTACATATATTTTTTTAATTTCAGGTCCATGAATATCATAGTCTCATTTCATATTCATACCATACTAGAGACTACCTTAGTTCTGCAATGTTGACTCAATATATTTGAACACATAATTATTTGAGCCACCTAGATAGAATGTAGAAAAATCAAAATATACACTCACAGAACAAATTTTAACATTTCAAGGAAGCATCTTCAGGGTTACTGTAAGTAGAATATTCACTGAGCACCTGCAGTACGTTGGCTAAAGAATCTTTCTTTTAATTCAACATTGAATTAAAACAGAAATTGGAAAAAATGTATATTATAGGATGTGAATGAACTTCAAAAGGTTCAGAAGTTGGCCCTGATATACTCACAATCTCATCCAAACTGGAAGTCTGAAATATTATGTTGAAAATGGCTTAAAACTGTCTTTTTTGAAAGACTACAGGACCTTTATTTTCTCCTTCCCACCAGACTATAAATGCTGGAAGAACAACCTGTCTTATGGCATTTTGGGCACACAATTTCCCTTCCCAGCAATAAATTGGAAGTACAGAGTTTATGTCTGTTTGATTCCCATCTGTCAACCAAACAGCAATGAGATCAAATCCATCATTCAATTTCTAAGGCTGTTTATTAGTTATATGCTTGATCATGCCCTTTTAGGAATCCCATTCATAAGAGGCGAAAGTCCAGGTAGCAACCTGTGTCACAGTGATAGTAAATTTAAGTTAGATGTACATATGTTTTGTTATGTATGTACATCTAACTTACTTTCTTGGCTATCACACATTGTCATTATTAGCAAAGTATACTTATATACTTCCTTAAGGTGTTATTTCTTATGTTAACACACATGAAAAAGATCACCTCACCCAAGATGTGGACAGGCATTTAAAAAGCATAAGAACTAAACAAGATAACAAAGTCTGTGGTAACAACTATTGCCAATAAGCAATGTTCATTGTAACTGGAGGTATTATGAATGGAGGTAATGGAAATAACGGCAGCTTTGAAAGAAAAACTGCCTCTGTGTGTGCATGCACGTGTTTGTGAGTGTGTGTTGTGTGTCCCCGATTATCAAGTCTAGCACAAGTGATTCGTTAATGCTGACCTAAATTTCCTTTCCTATAGAAAGTCTGAAACAGTTAGGTGAGTGTCTCATGGAACTGATGTTTCTCACAGACATTATACTGAATTGTCTCACATTTTCTCTATGTTATACCTTTGATAACAAGTTAAAAGTGTAAGAAAGAAAAAAAAATTACCTGCAAACAAAAAATTCTTCACTGCACAGTCAACTTTTTGCTTGGGGAAGAAACCAAACTCATACTCACAAAAGGATAGGGCAGGGGTGTGAATTGTAATTATATTATAACTCATAATTATAATATAAATTATTTTATTCATTCTCAAATTAGTTCAGTCAGACTATAGAGTCAAACAAACAGGTAAGGATGTATTAATTGTAGGATGGAGATATGCATATAATTATTATTTTCTACTGGTGTATAACTGCTTTACACTGTTGTGTTCGTTTTTGCTGGACAATAAGGTGAATCAGCTATACGTATACATGCATTGCCTCCTTCTTGGACTTCCCTCCCACCCCATCCCACACATCCTGGTCATCACTGAGCACCAAGCTGAGCTCTCTATGCTATACAGCAGCTTCCCACCACCTATTTTACACATCATAGTGTATATATATGATACAAACCTAATCTCTCAATGCATCTCACCCCTCCCTTCCCCCATGTCCACCCATTTGCTCTCTACGTCTGCATTTCTATTCTATCCCTGAAAATGGGATTTAATTGACTACTACATAGGGAAAATCAATTAACCAAAATATATAGGTTCATATGTAGCATTTTTCTAGATTCCACATATATGCATTAATACATAATATTTGTTTTTCTCTTTCTGACTTACCTCACTCTGCATGATAGACTATAGGTCCACAGAATTGCCATATAACCCAGCAATCCCACCACTGGACATATACCCTGAGAAAACCATAATTTAGAAAAACACAGAACCGCAACGTTCATTGCAGCATTATATACAACAGCCAGGACATGGAAGCAACCTAAATGTCCATCGACAGACAGATGGACAAAGATGTGGTACATATATATAATGTACCACTATAAAAAGCTATAGAAAGAAATGAAATTGAAAATACATATATTATTAGTGACAGAGTAGTGACAGAATTAAGGCTCAAAACTCCAGACATATATCATACTAATTTTCTGGAACTTCAACATACCCCTTGTTTAAGGTAAAATATTAAAAATTAGCAGATTGTTATAATACATTAATAGTAGCATTCAGTTCAGTTCAGTCGCTCAGTCGTGTCCGACTCTTTGTGACCCCATGCATTGCAGCATGCCAGGCCTCTCTATCCATCACCAACTCCCGGAGTTCACTCAAACTCATGTCCATCGAGTCGGTGATGCCATCCAGCCATCCTCTGTCGTCCCCTTCTCCCCCTGCCCCCAATCCTTCCCAGCATCAGAGTCTTTTCCAATGAGTCAACTCTTCGCATGAGGTGGCCAAAGTACTGGAGTTTCAGCGTTAGCATCAGTCCTTCCAAAGAACATCCAGAACTGATCTCCTTTAAAATGGACTGCTTGGATCTCCTTGCAGTCTAAGGAACTCTCAAGAGTCTTCTCCAACACCACAGTTCAAAAGCATCAATTCTTCGGCACTCAGCTTTCCTCACAGTCCAACTCTCACATCCATACATGACTAGTGGAAACACCATAGCCTTGACTAGATGGACCTTTGTGGGCAAAGTAATGTCTCTGCTTTTCAATATGCTATCTAGGTTGGTCATAACTTTCCTTCCAAGGAGTAAGCATCTTTTTAATTTCATGGCTGCAGTCACCATCTGCAGTGATTTTGGAGCCCCCCAAAATAAAGTCTGACACTGTTTCCACTGTTTCCCCATCTATTTGCCATGAAGTGATAGGACCACATGCCATGATCTTCATTTTCTGAATGGTGAGTTTTAAGCCAACTTTTTCACTCTCCTCTTTCCTTTCATCAAGTGGCTTTTTAGTTCCTCTTCACTTTCTGCCACAAGGTTGGTGTCATCTGCATATCTGAGGTTATTGATATTTCTCCTGACAATCTTGATTCTAGCTTGTGCTTCTTCCAGCCCAGCGTTTCTCATGACGTACTCTGCATAGAAGTTAAATAAGCAGGGTGACAATACATAGCCTTGACGTACTCCTTTTCCTATTTGGAACCAGTCTGCTATACCACGTCCAATTCTAACTGTTGCTTCCTGAGCTGCATATAGGTTTCTCAAGAGGCAGGTCAGGTAGTCTGGTATTCCCATCTTGGGGGCAGGAGGAAAAGGGGATGACAGAGGATGAGATGGCTGGATGGCATCACTGATTCGATATACGTGAGTTTGAATGAACTCCGGGAGTTGGTGATGGACAGGGAGGCCTGGTATGCTGCAATTCATGGGGTCGCAAAGAGTCAGACACAACTGGGTCACTGAACTGAACTGAACTTAGGGTTACTGTGAATTTGCAGTGAATTAATAACACGTAGAAAACACAATGTTTAGCTTCTGGGAAATAGTCAAAATAAAGATTAGTTATAACCAAAGCTAGTATATTTTATATTTTAAAAGTTATTTAATATTTTAAGGGCTCTATTTTTCACATGTAATAATACAAATATTTATTTCTTCTTTTCTCCTTAAAATATAAACCACAAATAATAATAAACATTTGATGTACCAAGGGTGTGACAAACAGTTGATTTTGGATATACTGTTTTTTCTTTCTTTTTTTTTTTTTTTTACTGTTTTCTTAAATCAGTTCAGTTCAGTTCAGTCACTCAGTTGTATCCAACTCTTTGCGACCCCATGAACCACAGCACACCAGGCCTCCCTGTCCATCACTAACTCCCGGAGTTTACTCAAACTCACGTCCATCAAGTCGGTGATGCCATCCAACCATCTCATCCTTTCCGTCGTCCCCTTCTCCTGCTCCTCTCAATCTTTCCCAGCATCAGGGTCTTTTCAAATGAGTCAGCTCTTCACATCAGGTGGCCAAAGTATTGGAGTTTCAGCTTCAACATTAGACCTGCCAATGAATACACAGGACTGATCTCCTTTAAGATGGACTGATTGGATCTCCTTGCAGTCCAGTGGACTCTCAAGAGTCTTCTCCAACACCACAGTTCAAAAGCATCAATTCTTCAGCGCTCAGCTTTTTTATAGTCCAACTCTCACATCCATACATGACTACTGGAAAAACCATAGCCTTGACTAGACGGACCTTTGTTGACAAAGTAATGTCTCTGCTTTTTAATATGCTGTCTAGATTGGTCATAACATTCCTTCCAAGGAGTAAGCGTCTTTTAATTTCATGGCTGCAGTCACCATCTGCAGTGATTTTGGAGCCCCCCCCAAATAAAGTCAGCCACTGTTTCCACTGTTTCCCCATCTATTTCCCATGAAGTGATGGGACCGGATGCCATGATCTTCGTTTTCTGAATGTTGAGCTTTAAGCCAACTTTTTCACTCTCCTCTTTCACTTTCATCAAGAGCCTCTTTAGTTCTTCTTCACTTTCTGCCATAAGGCATCCTTATGGCAGAGAGTTTTCTTAAATAAGAGGCATGATAATCCCAGCTCTAGCAATCATATAATTGTATAACTTTGGAAAAGTTCATGCTATCACCTACCAATTTTTAAAAACTATTTGTAAAAAAGAAATTCATAGAGAGTACTAATGGAACATAATAAAATTTTATATATACTTAAACTATTGACTGTAAGGATAAAAAAGTAAGCTTTCAGTTGGACTTATAACATTTTTTAAGTTATATAACCATAGATACAAAATATGAGTATGATATTTTATAACTGATTTATGACAGATTCAAATACCTATAACATTTTCAAACAAATCAATATTTATCAGATTTCAGAAACAATATTTCAAATATATCCCAGTCACATAAATCAGAAAGGGAATACACATCTATAAGTGTATTCCAATATATAAAGAACAGTACTGAATAGCTTCATTCTGTGTCTCTGTGGTGGAAGAAAAGCATTTTCATGATAATAAGATGTATTTTTGGGAATTCCCAGGTGATCCAGTGGCTAGAACTCTGCACTTTCACTTCCCAGAACCCAGGTTCAAACCCTAGCAGGAGAACTAAGATCCTGCAAGCTGCACAGTGTGGTCAAAAAGAAAAGAGACATATTTTAGACATAATACAAAAAAGAACATTCTCAACCATGTGAGGTATTACATACTGAAATAAACCCTACCCATAATTGGTAAGAATGAGGGTTCTAGAATGAGATGCATATTTGAATATACCATCTCTCAACTAAAGGTAATAAAATCTTCTTCACAGTCCTGTCATGAGGATTAAAAAAGAGAACACTTTCTATCAGAGTAATAATAGTATTCCAGAGAAGGCAATGGCAACCCACCCTATTCACTCCAGAGACAGAGCTGTGTGTGGATGGGTGGGTGGGTGCGTGTGTGTGCACACATGCAAATGGGTGTTAGGTAAGGTATTCAGTATTTGGTATTATTAAGATTTATCAGAAAATGTTTAATTCAAGTCTCCCAAGTTTAGGCTGAAATGATATTACAGTTAATCACAGTCCTAAGAATCTATAACCCAACAGGTTACCTTCATCTTTATCTTTATGTTCAGTTCAGTTCAGTCGCTCAGTCGTGTCCAACTCTTTGCGACCCCATGAATCGCAGCACATGAGGCCTCCCTGTCCATCACCAACTCCCGGAGTTCACTCAAACTCACGTCCGTCGAGTCGGTGATGACATCCAGCCATCTCATCCTCTGTCGTCCCCTTCTCCTCCTACCCCCAATCCCTCCCAGCATCAGAGTCTTTTCCAATGAGTCAACTCTTCGCATGAGGTGGCCAAAGTATTGGAGATTCAGCTTTAGCATCAGTCCTTCCAATGAACACCCAGGACTGATCTCCTTCAGAATGGACTGGTTACTATATCCCAAGTCTCCGTTTGACACTATAACCAGGGACAAGTGAGGATAGGGAAATACATATTAGGAGTTAGGAAGAAGACCTGAATTTGAAAACTGCTTCAGCCATTTACTCACTCTGTAATTAGAAGACAACTTCTTTACCTCTCAAAGCCCAAGTTTCACTATCTATAAAACAGGGAAACATGTTTGTTTTCATGAGAACAAAAGAAGATCACATGTACCAAGTGCCTAATGAAGCACATCTGGCACAGAGTGGGAAACCAGTAATACTTGCTTCCCTTTTTTCTTTTTCCCACAAAACTAAAGAAAAATTCTCCATCATATTCATATGATTCCTTATATATTTAACGCCATATTAAAGTTCTTAGCTTGAGCACCTCCAAAAATAAAAAGGATTAAGAACGATCTAGGACACAATTTGTAGCAACAGACCTTGTGTGAATTCTCTTTTGACTTCCCATATACAACTGACTTGGAGAAGGAAATGGCAACCCACTCCAGTACTCTTGCCTAGAGAATTCCATGGACAGAGGAGCCTGGTGGGCTGCTATCCATGGGGTTGCACAGAGTCAGACACGAGCGAAGCAACTTAGCATGCATGCATGCATTGGAGAAGGAAATGGCAACCCACTCCAGTACTCTTGCCTGGAGAATCCCAGGGACAGAGGAGCCTGGTGGGCTGCCGTCTGTGGGGTCGCACAGAGACAGACACGACTGAAGCAACTTATTAGCAGTAGCTTACAACTATTTGTTCCTTGAGGGCTCACTCTGCCCTAAACAAAGTTATCATGATTCCTATGTATTTTATTATAAGGCTTGTGCCTACATGCTTACCAATGTCTATTTCACGAGACAAGAAAGGACAATTGGCAAATAATTGGTGTGTACTAAGCATTCTTGTGGAGAAGAAAATGGCAACACACTCTAGTATTCTTCCCTGGGAAATCCCATGGACAGAGAAGCCTGGCAGACTACAGTCGATAGGGTCACAAAAGAGTCAGAAATGACTCAGCAACTAAACAACGACAACAAAACGTTGTTGACTGAGGGAATGAAGCACTGCTGTTGCAAAGCCCAGCATGTTCCTGCCTAAGGGTTTTGCATTTGCTCTGTCTTTACCTGAAATACACCTCCCTCAGATATCTCCCTACCTCATCTTCTTCAGTCCTCATCTCAAATTTCACTTTCTCAGAAAAGTTTTCTCTACCTACCCTATTTTAAATGTGTGTGCACACACATATATTCAAACACATATAAGACACACCAAGTCTCCCTTTTCTCCATCTATCACTATCTGACTGACATAGTACAAATTGCACTTGCTTGTGTTGTCATCTGTTTTCCCCATTAGAAGGCAAACTTCATGAAGGCAAAGTCTCGTGCCTATTTTTTTCATTACCTAACATTTAGCACAGTGTCTGGGATATAATAAGTGCTCAATAAATATTTATTGACTGAATGAACAAACTGCACAATGAAAACATTTGGAAGAAGAAAGATGAGAACTTCTGATGAATAACAATAAACAGATTTAGAGAGAAATTTAGAATGCATGTGATGATTAAGCTGATCCCTTGATATTGCATAACTTCTCAGAACTCATTTTATGTTACTTGATATACTGCAGTTTTAATTTCTTCTTCAAGCAAAGGAGCTTTGTTTCTTCTCATGGAAAACGAACCAACTAGATTTATCTAGTATTAAGTTATCTCTATTTTTCCTTATCAACACAGATCAAAATATGCTAACAGTATTTTTAAAGACAAAAGATGATGCAATTACATCCCCTTTGATTGACAGATGAAGAAACTATGAGCTGGAGAGATGGAGAGTTCTGAATGTCAGTGTTTTTACTAGAACTCAGATCTTCTAACCAAACCTTAGTACACTTTGAAAACATCTACTGGTCCAGAAATTATAACTAATAAAATCTAAGTTCTCTTTGTTGCCTACATGGTATTTGTGTCATTTGTACTATGTTTAGTTGTTAAATAGCCAGTCTCAGCTATTCAAGGAGAAGGCAAAGATCTACCCTGTAGATAGCAAATCCTGTTTCCTAAATAAGCCCTCCTCTTAACGGCTACATTTGAAACATTAACAATGTGTCCACCTGGACTTCTTGGAGGGCTCTGGTTAGAAGGGACAATATATGCTTTGGTTCATCTATGGAACAATCAGCTTAAGGAGTTGTATTCAGATATTATTAATGTTTTCAAACCCACTTCCTATTTTCCTGCTGAAATCCCTGCCAAGCACACACTTCAGCAGACACTAAAATAATTTGGGTAGTTGACATTCAATCCAAATTTTCTATGGAAATCTGCCAGATTTGACATCTGTGAGAAAGTGGGTAATTTTTATTATCCACAGAGAGCAAAAGCTTGGTTTGATATTTCTCTACCTCCACACATCTCCCTGCAGTGGAGCTGCTACTCAGATACACACAAAAAGTGAGTAGCAAGGAAAATTATTTAACTCTTTCACTCTTGTCTTGATTGCAAAAGCTTAGTCAAATTATTTTTAAAGGCATACTAGCTATGAATAAATCAAATTTCAGAGGTGCGGGAGATACAAACTAGCTTTATTATCATCAGTACATTTTCCCTAAAAACTATTTAACTACGTTTTATCTTTTGCTTTAAAAATATTTGTCTTTAAAGCCCCCCCTCACTTGATTTAAAAAGTAAAGCCAAGATTTCAAGTTGATTTTCTTAGGATGTTTTTAAAAAGCCTAATTAGTTGACTCTGTGGTACTGTGGTGCATGCAAAGTCACTTCAGTATGTCCAACTTTTTGTGACTCCATGGACTGCAGCCTGCCAGGCTCCTCTGTCCATGGGATTCTCCAGGCAAGAATACCGGAGTGGGTTGCCATGCCCTCCTCGGGCGATCTTCTGGACCCAGGGATTGAACCCACATCTTGTACATGTTCTGCATTGGCAGGCAAGTTCTTTACCACTAGTACCACCTGGGAAGCCCCAATAAAGCATGTTTAAAATCATACAAAAATAATTTATTGATATTAAATTTAATTTCCAAAGGGTAAAGTCTACAATGTAGGTTTAAGTCCTTAAGGTTTCTTTCATCTCTTTAAAAGAAAGACAAACCTAGAGATTGTCATGTTCTTACTTGTTATATACTAAAATGTTAATAAGATTTATACTTTAAAGAAAGTCACTAGTGTATGAATAATGCAGAAACATTAGTTCACTACATTAAAACAGAAATATCTCTCCCTTACTAGTTCAATCTAGTTGTTTAGCATGACTCAGATTAAGAAATAAAAATGACTGTGGTATCTGATTCTACATTGACAAAAGATTAGAAGTAGGTCGGGGGAGTTGAAAGCATGTCAAACTGCTCATTTTACAAAAGTAGAATTCAAACATTGGTGATGTGTTCTTAACTTTTAACACAAGAAAAAAAAATGCTTTTTCAAACACATATTTTAAACCCTAAAGATAACCAGTAATAGAATTATAAATAACATATATAACTCCCAAATCACTGAAGAAAACATAAAATAAGCACACCCTGCATTACAAAGAACAAAAAAGAAAAGAAAGCAAGAAAGGTATTAGAAATAGAAAACGCAGATCTAAAAGAAGTTGTGACAGGTAAGATTAACACACCAATTACGACAATGAATGGAAAGTTAAATTTCCCTTTAGGGAAAAAAATATTTGGGTTGGCTTAAGAAACAAATTCAACATTATGTGTCTATTAAGAGGCACACCTATGAGAAATGTTTGATATAAAGAATAAAGAGGAGTAGACCATGCTTAAATGGGGATATGACCTAGGCCATCCAGGCAGGAAGAAGGCTCTTTTCTAAAATGGTAATAGATGGACAGCTGAGACTGTTCAGCTGTGTATGTGAAACATAATCAGGACCTTCATTTCTCTAGGATCAGTCCTGCCTTGGTCTCCTTTCGTTGTTGTTCAGTAGCTCAGTTGTGTCCACCTCTTTGTGACCTGATGGACTGTAGCACACCAGGCTTCCCTGTCCTTCACCATCTCCCAGAGCTTGCTCAAACTCATGTCCATTGAGTCGGTGATGCCATCCAACCGTCTCGTCCTCTGGCGTCCCCTTCTCCTCCTGCCTTCAATCTTTCCCAGCATCAGGGTTTTTTCTAATGAGTCAGCACTTCACATCAGGTGGCCAAAGTATTGCAGCTTCAGCTTCAGCATCAGTCCTTCCAATGAATATTTAGGATGGATCTCCTTTCAAATTGACTTGGTTTGATTTCCTTGCAGTCCAAGGGCCTCTCAAGAATCTTCTCCAACACCACAGTTCAAAAGCATTGACTTCTTAGGTCTCACCCTTCTTTATGGTCCAACTCTCACATCCGTACATGACTAATGGAAAAACCACAGCTTTGACAACAGACCTTTGTTAGCAAAGTAACATCTCTGCCTTATAATACACTGTTTAGGTTTGTCATAACTTTTCTTCCAAGGAGCAAGTGTCTTTTGATTTCATGGCTGCAGTCACCATCTACAGTGATTTTGGAGCCCAAGAAAATAAAATCTCTCACTGTTTCTATTGTTTCCCCATCTACTTGCCACGAAGTGATATGACTGGATACCATGATCTTACTTTTTTGAATGTTCAGTTTTAAGCAAGATTTTTCACTTTCCTCTTTCACCTTCATAAAGAGGCTCTTTATCTTTAGTTCCTCTTCACTTTCTGCCATAAAGGTGGTGTCATCTGCATATCTGAGGTTATTGATATTTCTCCCAGAAATTTTGGTTCTGGCTTGTGCTTCATCCAGCCTGGCATTTCACATGATGTACTCTGCATATAAGTTAAATAAGCAGGGTGACAATATACAGCCTTGACATACGCCTTTCCCAATTTGGAACCAGTCCGTTATTCCATGTCTGGTTCTAACTGATGCTTCTTGACCTGCATATGGGTTTCATAGGAGGCAGGTAAGGTGGTCTGGTATTCCCATCTCTTAAAGAATGGCTTTAGCATAGTCAATGAAGCAGAAGTAGATGTTTTTCTGAATTCTCTTGCTTTTTCTATGATCCAACAGATGTTGGAAAATTGATCTCTGGTTTCCCTGCCTTTTCTAAATCCATCTGGAAGTTCTTGGTTCACATACTGTTGAAGTCTAGCTTGGAGTTCTTTTCTTTTCTCAATAGTATGTGGCCATGACATTTTGCCTCAGCTTCACTACAGAACCAGTTTCCTAATTATATATCTACAAGGCATCACTTAAACAAAAGCTTCATGAAGCCTAGATTCAGTTCAAGGTTCTATCTTTGGAAGTAGTTTGACACATGAGAGACACGGCAAGCATATATTTTGAATGAATAAATAAAAAATGTTCAAATATGTGTGTTTATAGTTGCCAGACATGCTAGAGATCTAAACATAATCATTTCATCTGATTCATCTCCTCTATCAAAATTCCACTGAAATTAGTAAAACCATTTTTTTTTTTTTTGGCTGTACCTTATAGTATGTGAGATCTTAGTTTCCTGACCAGAGATCAAACCCACACTCCTTGCATCAGAACCGCAGAGTCTTAACCCCTGGACCATCAGGGAAGTTCAAGTAAAGGCATGTTTTAAAACTTACAAACCCGAAAACTGAAGAATAAGAGAGGAAGACTATCTGTTGTCAAAAGATCTCACCAAGTTTCTAGAAGATGGAAAGCAGATGGAGAAGCAATGACTGATGAAGCTACAATAAGTGAACATATAAATACACATGCCTGCATCTGGAAAATGAGCCAATTTCTCTATCACAGCTCCAATAGGAGATACTAGGTACCATGGAGAAGTAGAAATGGGACAGAAAAGAAGGGTACTCTCTGATCAACAGAGTAAAATAAAATGGAATCAATTTAATATAATACTATAACCCTGGAACACCTCTTCTATGTGCAATAACTTAATAGAAATATTATTCGACTACTATGCTCAGTTGTGTCTGACTCTGTGACTCAATGGACTGTAGCCCACCAGGCTCATCTGTCCATGGGATTTTCCAGGCAAGAATACTAGAGTGGGTTGCAATTTCACTCTCCAGATTTAACTAACAGAATGGGGAATACAGCTATTTGGGATGAATGTTATACTAATTTCATAATAAATAAAAAGGGATTAAATGAAATAAATAATTAAAAATAAGATTAGAAGTATATGTGAGGGGTATATGCATTTACATTTTCTGAATGCAAAAGCAACAGAAGAAATCAAAGAAATAAAAATATAGAATTCAATGCACAAACAAAAATTAACAGAATACACTAAAAATAAAAAGTCAGATTAAAGACTGAGAATATGTTTATAACAAATATAAGGGAAATTTTAATACATGAAGAGGAGTTATAACCATCAAAAATACACCTCAAGAGAAAAATGGACAAAGGATGTAAAGGGAAAACTCACAGACTAAGAAATACAAATGGAAATAAACATATAAGCGTCACTAAAAGTCGAAGAAGTGTCAAATTAAAATAAAAGGACATCTCACCATGCCTATCACTTTGCAAATGCTGAGGCTTGGCAAAGGGACGCTGAACCAGGCACTAGTTTACACTGCCCATGGAAAGAAATCCAAACTCTGAAGAACAATGCTCTACCATTGTCATTTAGTAGTTCCAGTTCTGAGGGTCTGTCTTTAGTAGATAATCAAAGTTATAAATGAAGTTTTATGCACAAAGATGTAATTTAGAATAAGCAACTTAAATGCTTACCCATAAGAGAATGGTCATACAAGTAAGAATACACCCTATACACCAGAATATATCTACATGATGACAAATCACTGAGTCTCATTAACTAAGAATATTTCATTTCACTGAAATTTGATCAAAATAAGTTGTGATAAATGTAATATATAATATCATATATATAATTATGATCCCAAATATGTAAAACAATCAAGAGATCTGGAATAAATATCTATAAAAAAAAGTTACAGTGGTTTTTCTCTGGCTCTTGATTTTTACATTATTCATTATTTTCCAAACTGTCTAAAATGTGAATATAATTTTTTTTATTCTAAAAAGATAAAGAAATAGAAAATCTTAACAGACCCATCACAAGCACGGAAATTGAAACTGTAATCAGAAGTCTTCCAGCAAACAAAAGCCCAGGTCCAGACAGCTTCACAGCTGAATTCTACCAAAAATTTCAAGAAGAGCTAACACCTATCCTACTCAAACTCTTTCAGAAAATTGCAGAGGAAGGTAAACTTCCAAACTCATTCTATGAGGCCATCATCACCCTAATACCAAAACCTGACAAAGATGCCACAAAAAAAGAAAACTACAGGCCAATATCACTGATGAACATAGATGCAAAAATCCTCAACAAAATTCTAGCAATCAGAATCCAACAACACATTAAAAAGATCATACACCATGACCAAGTGGGCTTTATCCCAGGGATGCAAGGATTCTTCAATATCTGGAAATCAATCAATGTAATTCATCACATTAACAAATTGAAAAATAAAAACCATATGATTATATCAATAGATGCAGAGAAGGCCTTTGACAAAATTCAACATCCATTTATGATAAAAACTCTCCAGAAAGCAGGAATAGAAGGAACATACCTCAACATAATAAAAGCTATATGTGACAAACCCACACCAAACATTATCCTCAATGGTGAAAAATTGAAAGCATTTCCCCTAAAGTCAGGAACAAGACAAGGGTGCCCACTTTCAGCACTACTATTCAACATAGTTCTGGAAGTTTTGGCCACAGCAATCAGAGCAGAAAAAGAAATAAAAGGAATCCAAATTGGAAAAGAAGAAGTAAAACTCACACTGTTTGCAGATGACATGATCCTCTACATAGAAAACGCTAAAGACTCCACCAGAAAATTACTAGAGCTCATCAATGAATATAATAAAGTTGCAGGATATAAAATCAACACACAGAAATCCCTTGCATTCCTATAGACTAATAATGAGAAAGTAGAAAAAGAAATTAAGGAAACAATTGCATTCACCATTGCAACGAAAAGAATAAAATACTTAGGAATATATCTACCTAAAGAAACTAAAGACCTATATATAGAAAACTATAAAACACTGATGAAAGAAATCAAAGAGGACACTACTAGATGGAGAGATATACCATGCTCATGGATTGGAAGAATCAATATAGTAAAAATGAGTATACTACCCAAAGCAATCTACAGATTCAATAAAATCCCTATCAAGCTACCAGCAGTATTTTTCACAGAACCAGAACAAATAATTTCAAGATTTGTATGGAAATACAAAAAACCTTGCCTGACTTCAGGCTCTACTACAAAGCCACAGTCATCAAGACAGTATGGTACTGGCACAAAGACAGAAATATAGATCAATGGAACAAAATAGAAAGCCCAGAGATAAATCCACACACATATGGACACCTTATCTTTAACAAAGGAGGCAAGAATATACAATGGAGTAAAGACAATCTCTTTAACAAGTGGTGCTGGGAAAACTGGTCAACCACTTGTGAAAGAGTGAAACTAGATCACTTTCTAACACCACACATGAAAATAAACTCAAAATGGATTAAAGATCTAAATGTAAGACCAGAAACTATAAAACTCCTAGAGGAGAACATAGGCAAAATACTCTCTGACATAAATCACAGCAGGATCCTCTATGATCCACCTCCCAGAATTCTGGAAATAAAAGCAAAAATAAACAAATGGGACCTAATTAAAATTAAAAGCTTCTGCACAACAAAGGAAAATATAAGCAAGGTGAAAAGACAGCCTTCTGAATGGGAGAAAATAATAGCAAATGAAGCAACTGACAAACAACTAATTTAAAAATATACAAGCAACTTATGCAGCTCAATTCCAGAAAAATAAATGACCCAATCAAAAAATGGGCCAAAGAACTGAACAGACATTTCTCCAGAGAAGACATACGGATGGCTAACAAACACATGAAAAGATGCTCAACATCACTCATTATTAGAGAAATGCAAATCAAGACCACAATGAGGTACCACTTCACACCAGTCAGATGGCTGCGATCCAAAAGTCTGCAAGCAATAAATGCTGGAGAGGGTGTGGAGAAAAGGGAACCTTCTTACACTGTTGGTGGGAATGCAAACTAGTACAGCCACTATGGAGAACAGTGTGGAGAAAAAATTGCAAATAAAACTGCCTTATGACCCAGCAATCCCACTGCTGGGCATACACACTGAGGAAACCAGAATTGAAAGAGACACATGTACCCCAATGTTCATCGCAGCACTGTTTATAATAGTCAGGACATGGAAGCAACCTAGATGTCCATCAGCAGATGAATGGATAAGAAAGCTGTGGTACATATACACAATGGAGTATTACTCAGCCATTCAAAAGAATACATTTGAGTCAGTTCTAATGAGATGGATGAAACTGGAGTCGATTATACAGAGTGAAGTAAGCCAGAAAGAAAAACACCAATACAGTATACTGACACATATACATGGAATTCAGAAAGATGGTAATGATGACCCTGTATGCAAGACAGCAAAAAAGACACAGATGTGTAGAGTGGACTTCTGGACTCTGAGGGAGAGGAAAAGGGTGGGATGATTTGGGAGAATGGCATTGAAACATGTATACTATCATGTAAGAAACAAATCGCCAGTCTATGTTCAATGCAGGATACAGGATGCTTGGGGCTGGTGCACAGGGATGATCCAAAGAGATGATATGGGGTGGGAGGTGGGAGGGGGGTCCATGTTTGGGAACTCATGTACACCCGTGGTCGATTCATGTCAATGTATGGCAAAACCAATACAGTATTGTAAAGTAAAATAAAGTAAAAATAAAAATAAAAAAAGAAAAAATAAAAAAAAAGATAAACATAACTATTATGAAAAAATCCTTAGATCTTAGCTCTTTTGTCTCCATTTCACCCATCCTGATGCTGCAAACCACAGCAATGAATTCCTTAGCATCATAAAAGAGAAACTCCTTTTTCTACCATCTCAAAATTCTTCAAGACTAAGAGATGTAAATCTTTACAATACGCAGCCACCTTGTAGCTATTACAGAGATGGGAAAGTGGCAGAAGGGAGAGGTGGTGAGGTTCTTCCTTCCCAAATCATTCTCCATGCACTACTTGATTTCAACAATCTCTATAGAGAGGTCACTGTCTTTATTTTCATTTTATTACCAGTAGTAATAGCCTTTATTGAGCATTTATCATGTGCTAGGTGCTGTACATCATGAGAAACGCTGGGCTGGAAGGATCACAAGATGGAATCAAGATTGCCAGGAGAAATATCAATAACCTCAGATATGCAGATGACACCACCACCCTTATGGCAGAAAGTAAAGGGGAACTAAAAAGCCTCTTGATGAAAGTGAAAGTGGAGAGAGAAAAAGTTGGCTTAAAGCTCAACATTCAGAAAACGAAGATCATGGCATCCGGTCCCATCACTTCATGGGAAATGGATGGGGAAACAGTGGAAACAGTGTCAGACTTTATTTTGGGGGGCTCCAAAATCACTGCAGATGATGACTGTAGCCATGAAATTAAAAGACACTTCCTGCTTGGAAGAAAAGTTATGACCAACCTAGATAGTATATTCAAAAGCAGAGACGTTACTTTGCCAACTAAGGTCCGTCTAGTCAAGGCTATGGTATTTCCTGTGGTCATGTATGGATGTGAGAGTTGGACTGTGGAGAAGGCTGAGCGCCGAAGAATTGATGCGTTTGAACTGTGGTGTTGGAGAAGACTCTTGAGAGTCCCTTGGACTGCAAGGAGATCCAATCAGTCCATTCTGAAGGAGATCAGCCATGAGATTTCTTTGGAAGGAATGATGCTAAAGCTGAAACTCCAGTACTTTGGCCACCTCATGCGAAGAGTGGACTCACTGAAAGAGACCCTGAAGCTGAGAGGGATTAGGGGCTGGATGGCATCACTGACTCGAAGTGAGTCTGAGTGAACTCCAGGAGTTGGTGATGGACAAGGAGGCCTGGCGTGCTACGATTCATGGGGTTGCAAAGAGTCGGACATGACTGAGTGACTGAACTGAACTGAAGGCGCTGTTATGGGGCTTCTCAGGTGGCGCTAGTGGTAAAGAACCCACCTGCCAATGCAGGAGACAAAAGAGACGTGGATTCAATCCCTGAGTCGGGAAGTTCTCCTGGAAGAGGGCATGACAACCCACTTCAATAATCCTGCCTGGAGAATCCCCATGGACAGAGGAGTCTGGCAGGCTAGGGTCACAAAGAGTCAGGCACAACTAAGGCAACTTAGCACACACACACATGCACAGGCACTGTTACAAGTGCATCATATATATTAATTTACTTAATCCTCTCAAGAACTATTACTATCCCTATTTTATAGCTGAGAAAACTGAGAATGGGAGAAGTTAAGTTACCTGTTTGAGGTCAGAGGGTAAGCAAAATACTAGATTCAAATCTAGGCCCAAAGCTCCAAGGCCTACCTTTTTAACCCTATGCTCTAAGGAATATGTACTTGTAGGAATTAAAATATTTAATCAAATTTAGGAAAAGGTATGGAAAACTTATCCTTTTTAAGGGACAGATTCCAACTGGGAAGAGAGTGCTGGCATGAAGGACAGACAGGTGACACCAAGAAATGTACAGAAAATTTAAATTGTGACATTGACTATAAGCCTCACTATTTTATGGCTGTCCTTAACTCCATATATAAAAAGACAGATCACATTCTCTGTAGATGTTATTTACAACTTCTGTTTTCATTAGCCAACTTTTCAATATAATCTCAAGAATTAGGAATGTGTGCAATGAGCTCACAAGAGCCCCCCCAGGATATTTTAAAATTTCAAGAGAAACACAGCAACACCTCTTGGACACTGTGTGAACTACTACTATTGGCTGGTTTGGACCTAACTACATAAAAAACATAATTTATATTGGTATAAAGTACCAGAAAGAAATGACTGAAATACTGAGGGTGCCATGAATGAAGAAAGCTTGAAACTTTTAAAGTAGCCTATGCAATTTACTAAGATGTTAAGTGTTACTGACAAATGGGATTTGTGTGCTTTACATTTTCTGCCTTTGATTTATCCTGAACTTTCTAATTCCACTGTGAACTCTTATTGTTTTAGTAAAACAAAAAGTTATTTAAAAAAATAGGAATGTAAATATTTTATCAAGTATATTTTCAATAGCTGCTGGTTCCAGGTAAGGAATATTACCCTTATGTATCAGTAAAATTAAAATTCTCTTAGCAAAAACATGACATTCACAACTATTTCCTAAATTTAGACTTGGAAATAAATAAAACATAGGGATGTGATTTTTTACGTCGAATGATTCAGACAATGATTCAAAGTTGTACCAAGAATTGTTCTGAAATCCAGGGGTCAAGATCAAAGAACTCCCATTTATGCCATTCACTGAGAAGAAAGCAAATCAAATAGGAAATTTTTGCATGGAGACTCAGATCATTCAAATGCAACTGAATATAGTATTTAAGAATCTCTTACATACTATATTAAATACTATTAAGAATCTCTTAATGGTAGTAATTCTTACTTATATAATGTATGTATAATATAAATCATTTTTCTTGACTACCTACCTAGAGTATGCCCCCTAGAAAAGAAAATTCTTCTTCCTCTTAGAGGCCTAAGACATAAGAATAAAACTAAACTATCTGAGAAGCAGTATAAGAGAGAAGAGGGAACAACCTGTAGGCATAGCTATGACTACAGAGCAGTGAGTACAATCCTCTTTTATTAATGAGAAACCAAGTTGAGCAGAGAATGAAGACAGGGCCCAGATGTCTCCCAGTCAAATGAAAATCTCTGGACATTTTCCAAGCAAACAAATTTTATAAAAGGAACTATGTCAACCAAATTTTTTTTTTTTTTTTTTTTTTTTTTTTTTTGTGGAGTTACACATCAAATGCAAGCAGTGCAAGTTTCAGTTAGGCCACACTTAGATATTTACTGAAAGGAAAGTCAAAGAATCTGAGATTTCAGAGTTTTCTGCTGCAGTTAATGATTTAAATGACAATCAGATCATCATAACTGCAAAGCTTAACCAATAATCACCCAGTTAGTGTTTTGGAAAAATCAAAGACAGTTACATCTCTAGAAAGAATATTAACAAAGTTTCTTTTCTGACATAGCTTTCAGAATCTGAGGATATGTTGCTGCTGTATGAAGGACACCTTACTTCTTGTAAGTTCTTTAATCAGACACTATTTCCAGTTCACAAGTCTCAGATGTATTAACACCGTTATCCAGTTTACTGGCTTTCTGTCTCTCTGAATCTGACTTAAAAGATGGGGCCTCTCACACGGCCTCCTTTTGGCTTGGGAGACATGTACTACTTGAGTTCTAGAAAATGACATTGCCACTGGAGCAGGAAAGAAAATTTTTACTAATGGGTAAATCCTTTAAGGCACTGAAACTTTATTAAACCTGCTTTTTATCAAACAAACTAAACAGGTCACACAATATAAACTGCATATAGAATTATTTGGGATTAAGAAACGATGCAAGAACTTTCTGGAATCACATGTATTTAGAAGGTAACAAAACAAAAATGTTTTGCATAAAAAGGTGAGTTATTTCAACTAGACGTACTTCATGTTATTTTTAAATGTAAAAATTAAAGGAGTAGAACATAAAAATCACTTATTTAAAGGATGTCAAAGATGTTTCCTTTCCCTGGCTTCTGAAATGCAAATATAAATAATGGAAGCTTTACCTCGTTGAATATAAATCCTGTAAAATCCTGTATCACTGACTCATTCTGAGCATTATTTAATATCAAGGCTGGAATTTATAAATATTCACATTTCTAAAACTGATTTTATAGCTATTATAAATATTTTACTTTATTGATGATTTACTTAGATATTTTGATTATTGCCTACACTTTATACATACAAGTTATTTGAAATTCTTTGTTGTTTACTCGCTAAGTCAGGTCTGACTCTTTTGAGATCCCAAGTACTGTAGCCTGCCAGGCTTCTCTGTTCATGGGATTTTTCAGGCAAGGATCCTGGAGTGGGTTGCCATTTCCTCCTCCAGGGGATCGTCCCAACCCAGGGACTGAATGAAAATCTTCTGCATCTTCTACGCTGCAGGCAGATTCTTTATCAATATGATGTATTAAAAAGCTAAAAGGTCAAGATACCTATAAAAGTAGACCAAATGAGTGCATGATCTATTCTTCACATAAAATGTATTCCCTCTTCTGTACATATAGAATACATGCAGATACATGCGTATCTACGTATATGTGTACACATATGTATATATTCTAAAAAGAATGAAGTCAAGACCAGAAATACAGTGAAATGTAGAAAAATGGAATAACTCTTTTGGACCTATAATCAGGAAATAAAAGCTGATGTTTCATTCTCTGGCACTTGAATATCACCCTGTACTTTTCAGGTTGACCAGAGTCATGTCTGGATTTTAATTTGGGGTTGATTATTCGTTCTTATTTACTCCACAAACTCTGGATGATCAGGTACTGTGTGCCAGGCAGTATGCTTGGGGTCAGATGTGGCGCTGAGCAAAGCAGTCAGTTTCCCTGTTCTTCTGGAACTTACAGTCTACTGGCAGAAACAGACATTATACAGATAACCAGCCTGGGTCTTCCCCTGTCCCTGCTTCTCTCTGTGTCTGTCTGTCACACACAGTAACAGAGCACACAGTGACTGAGAAAGGGACAGGACAGGAAGAAGTGCAGTGGAAAGTACGGAGGGTAGGTGACAAGAATTCCACCCGCTCTGGAGAATCAAGAAGGATTCATGGCAAGCCCTTTGGGCTTGGACGGGTATTGAAGCAGGAGCCAATGGGGCATGAGTATGTTGAGGAATAGCAGAAAGCCATCTAAGCAGATGGAGCCATGGAGCCTTTAAGGCAGAAGGTACAACATGTGCAAAGGCCCTGAGGTGAGAAGGGCATGGTGGTTATTAGTCAGGGCAAGCAACTTCAAGCTTTGTTAGAGAGTTGGGTGTTTACTGAGAGTGCAACAGGGGCCATTGAGGGGTTCTTTAGAGGAGTGATAGCATCAGATTTGCATTTATCATTGGATAAAATGAGGAAAATGGGACACAGAAATAACTGTACAGAAGGACATCATTATGTGGTAACTGTATCAGTATAGCTTCCCAATGCTGGTAACTCACAATGGAATTTCAGAGGTGGATATTTTTTCAGTAGTCTAATATGGATGTGAAAGTTCAACATTAAGAAGGCTGAGCACCAAAGAATTGATGCTTTCAAACTGTGCTGCTGGAGAAGACTCTTAGGGTCCCTTAGATAGCAAGGAGATCCAACCAGTCAATCCTAAAGAAAATCAACCCTGAATATTTACTGGAAGGACTGATGCTGAAGCTGAAACTCCAACACTCTCTGGTCACCTAATGCAAAGAGCTGACTCACTGGAGAACACCCTGATGCTGGGAAAGACTGAGGGCAGGAGGAGAAGAGGATGACAGATGAGAGGTTTGGAAGGCATCATTGACTCAATGGATATGAGTTTGAGCAGACTCAGGTAGACAGTGAAGGACATGGAAGCCTAGCATGCTGCAGTCCATAGGGCTACAAAGGGTTGGACACGACTAAGCAACTGAACAACAACAACATGGCAAGTGGACATTTGGAACAAGGTAATAATCAGATTTAGGGGATGCTGTGGATCCAGGTAGTCAGCTGTGAGACAAGCTGGCTGCAGAAGGCTCACAGTTGAGTCACTTCTGGAAAACAGAATTTTCCCTGGCTGAAGGAAAGGCCTTAACCGGGTAATGTCCTCTCCAGCACTGTGGTGATGATGGTTTAGTTGCTAAGTTATGTCTGACTCTTGCAACCCCATGGACTGAAGCCCACCAGGCTCCTCTATCTATGGGATTCTCCAGACAAGATACTGGAGTAGGCACCCATTTCCTTCTCCAGGGGATCTTCCTGACTCAGGGATCAAATTCAGGTCTCCTACATTGCAGGCAGATTCTCTACTAACAGCCAGACAATACCCAATGTCTGGATGTGAGGGAGTGGGGCCGGTGGTACAGGGGCTCAGCCCCCTGCTTCAAAGGGAAAACTTTGACGGGATTAGCTTGCAGATCATACCAGCCTCTGACTAATCTTGGTTGCCTCATCTCTTATAGATATTCCGAGAGCCTCCTCCATAAAATGTCTGAACATCTCCCTCTCAAAGTCTTTTTCTGAGGAAGCCAGGCTAAGACAGCATACAACGGGGTTTTCTGTTTGTTTTTAAATTATCATATAAGTTAATTCACACTATTTCATGGTAATAAATATTATCTAATAAACTGCTTTGAAAAGTAATGTATTTACAGAATGGGTATTTCTTGCATGCATGCTAAATCACTTCAGTCATGTCCAATTGTTGTGACCCCATGGACTGTACCCTGACAGGCTCCTCTATCCATGGGATTCTCCAGGCAAGAATACTGGAGTGGGTTGCCATGTCCTTCTCCAGGGCATCTTCCTGACCCAGGGATCGAACCTGTGTCTCTTACATCTCCTGCACTGGCAGGCAGGTTCTTTTACCACCAGCGCCACCTGGCCACCCCCCGAACATCATCTTAGACTAAATATTTAGACTGAACCAAATAAACACGACTCCCTATGATAATACTATAGCAAAGCTTTGGCACTGTATTCACTACACAGGGAATTAAAACCCAAGCAAGAAACTAGCTTGACCCAGTTAATCTACCTACACATTTTTTTGTTCATTGGTTTCCCACTAAACCTGGTAAACACTACCATTAAAATATCTGGGAGGTAAAGCTGGTGAACAAGTGTCTGACTCTGTGTGAACCAGTAGACACTAAATGGGCTTGTCTGATCTATACAACAGAGCGTTCAGCCCAGCGATTTGAGCACATCCTTTCTGCTTCATTGGTCACCAATGGATTTTCTGTTAAGTTCAATTGAGTCTGGCACTCTTTTTAGCCTTTCTCTTTTGAGGGAAAGGCTGATGCTGTTTAAAGGTCTTACTAAAAAGCAGAGCCCTTTGATTGAGAACCTCAAAAAAAGAGTATATCAAGAGCACACCTTTTAATACAGAGCTGCGCACTCCCTTATTTTAAGCCCAGCAAGGGAAGCCTAATTGTCGGAAAGATTTTTTATTAGTTCATTTTTACGAAGTGTGCATCCCCACCGAGGCAGTTGAATCCGGGGAGAAGACTCAGTGAGAACACTGATCCATTGTACAAATTTCATGTGCCCGGTGGTCCTGACCTAATAGCCATTTAGGCAATCAAATATCAGTTTTGCTTTTTTTTTTTTTTTTTCCTGGTTAGTCCCTACTAACCTAGGAAAAAGGTACAGCCTTATAGAAATGTCATGATATAAAAGTCCTTATGTTGTGGGATAATTTTAAAAGATGATTAGGAATCCACTTGGAATCGAATTTTAGTTTGATAAGGTAAAGTGGAAACAAAAGCACCTGATTAATAATTTTTTAAAAATCAAACATCGAATCTTATTGGCTCTCTACTTTTATAATCACAATTAAAACAAAAATCTACTCAGAGATATGTGTGTCAATTGTCTGTTCTCAGACCCCCTTCCTGCTCTATACCACAGGGGGTTAAATCTCACATTTAATATTTCTTCAGGCTCCATTGCTGGTTAATTTATTAATAAACCAGATTTGTCCAGTGAGAGGAACTGGAGGAATAAAGTAAGGTGCGAGGAGAGAGAAACCTTCTTTTTGCTCCAGGAAGTATCTCTAACAATAGCTGCATTTCCTTGGGGGATCTAGTTCCCCCAAGACCCTCTCTCTGAGGGGAGCTGCCACTGGACAACCTTGGCTCCTGAGTTCTGGTAATACTGTCTCCTCCCTTGGTTCCTCCATCTCCAAAGTTGGCAGCTGCTTCCTATTACTGAAAATCTCCCATTTTAACTCTATTAATTCACTTTCTTAAGTTTCCTCTATAGAACTATCTGACATGGACTCTGTTTTCCTGACTGGTGCCCAGCTGACACATAGACTACCCCAATTATTTTAAAACCAGGTCCTAAGCTACTACACCATACGGTTCGAGGGGTTGTTTCCAACTTAAAAAAAAAAAAATTTCCTTATTGAGGCATAGCTGATATATAGTGTTAGATAAGTTTCAGGTATATAACACAGTGATTCATAATTTTTCAACATTATATTCCATTTATGAATAATATAGGGCTTCACAGGCGGCTCAGCGGTAGAGTCCGCCTGCCTTTGCAGGAGACTCAGGTTCAGTCTCTGGGTGAGGAAGATCCCCTGGAGAAGGAAATGGCAACCCACTCCAGTATTCTTGCCTGGTGAATTCCATGGACAGAGGAGCCTGAAGGGCTACAGTCCACGGGGTCACAAAGAGTTGGGCATGACTGAGCAACTAAACAATATTAATAATTATTATAAAATATTGGCTATACATCTAAGGTTTGTTTTTAATTCATTGTGCCCAGAACTTGTTGGAGCTCTCAATTTCTAAACCTCAAACACTGTGATTAAGTTCTCATATCAGCCCATATACTTTGCTTGAGTCTGTTTTTTTCTTCTACTGACTATTTTTATTTATTTTTTCAGCTTTATGGAGGTATAATTTAAAAATAAAACTGTAAGATATTTGGAGTTTACAATGTGATGATTTGATATAGGTACACACTGCAAAAGGATTCCCCTCATCAAGTTAATTAACACATGCATCACCTCACCTATTTATTTATTTTTGGTGAGAACATTGAGGTTCTATCCTTTTAGCAAATTTTAATTATACAATACAAAATTATTAACTGTAGTCACCATGTTATACCTAATGCCTTCAGATCCTATTCATCTTATCATCTTAACATAACTTAAAGGCACTATTTCCTGGGTCTCTAGTTTTGATTCTCTTCTTTTCTCACTCTGTACAGTCATCCTTAGTGATATCAACTAAATTCTTTAATCACCAATTTCTAAAAAAACTACCCCTCCAACCTAGACTTCTACTGAAAACCAGACCTAAATATCTCCTTTTTTTTTTAAACTATATATCTTCAAATGAATGTCTTGCATGCATCACAAATTTACTCTGTCTTCAACTGAACCAGTTATATCATCCAGTCAAACTTGTTTCTTTATTTGCTATTAAAATATTAATGTTCCTCATTACCAATATCAGATACTTTGACATAATCCTAGGACTTCCCCCTTTCCTTTGTATCCAATTGGTCAGTAAGTCTCATAGATTATAGATTTGTAATATCTCTTATATATTTTCCCTATTATCTGTTTCTCCTGTCACTGTCTTAATTTAGAAACTTCCTTCCTGTTTGGGCCACTTCAAGAGCCTCCTAACTGGCCTTTCTATCCTTTCATCCAGCCCCCCTCAATGCAAACAGACTGATCTATCTAAACTATGATTCTATCATTCAAATATTTTGTATTTATTTAAAGGATCCCCATCGCATTCAAAATAGAGCACTGAATGGTATATTACAAAGTTTCTTATCTAAGCAATACCAAATTTTCTAGATTCATTACTTCCCCATACCTACACTTCCCTCTATCCACATCAAATTCATCTCACCCCGTGTTTCCCTCGTACCTGCTTAATATCATTTATGCTTGTGGTTTGAATGCCACCATTTACAACTAGTAACACAATTGTTCTAGAAAGCAAGTTCAATAGTCATCTCCTTTCATTTCAAAAAGAAAATGTAGAGAAGAAAAAGGTAAACACATTACGGATCTAAAGTGTCAGGTGAAATGTGTCAGACCAGTGGCTTATAAAGTCCCCTGGATTGGGCTTGGCTTCCTACTCACCGTCTTTGTTTCCTACTCCCTGGGACAGGTCTGCCTGCATCAAATCTCTACTGGTTCTTCCCTCTACAATTTATTCCCCATCCCTTACAATCTTTGAATCAAGGTCATGGCAACATAAGGAAAAAAGATGCAGGATAAATCAGCCTGCTCCTTGGCTCTCCTTTCTTCCAACTCATGCCCTTTTCTATCTGAGCTGCAGTCCATTAAGGGAAGACAAAATGAGGACACAAAAGATATATATATCTTTTGAGCTAGAACTGAACTAGGGTATTATAATATGTCTTTGGCTATGCCTTTAATCTTCTCTGAGCATCACGTTTGGTGGATTCTATCTTATTCACAGTTATATCCCCAACACTAAGGATAATATAAGCATATAGCAGATACTTAATAAATATTGCCTAAAGAAATAGCTGAATGAATATTCCTGCCAAAAAACAAGCTGCTCTTGGTCACAGGTAAAAAGTTCGAGGGGCTGTTTTGAGGGTTAAGGATCCCTCAAAGAGAGAAATAGATCATGGAGAAAAGGAAATATTGGTGGGCACAAGGGAAGTACTATTGTGGGCAGGAAGACAACTGTATGTTGTATACATTGTTATTAATACCTTGGCTATTATCGGCAAATCAGTTTTAGTATATTTTATAACTTTGGAGGACTAAACAATTTAGATGCTTGAGAATAAGTTGTCATGATCATCAAGCAGGACTCAGTGGCACCTTTAAAATCCCTTTATGTTCCTTATCCTTTCCACCCTCATTGCTCCTTGGACAGCTTGCAATTTGGTGTTTGAAATAAATAGAAACAATATAAGGGAGCAGATACAGCATCACCAAGGCTTACTGCTTCCTCGGAACAGCATAGGCCAAGTTTCCAAACTGGAGATGAGAGCAGATGGTGGCGCTAGTCATAAAAAACCTGCCCACCACAAATGCAGGAGACATAAGAGATGTAGGTTCGATCCCTGGGTCGGGAAGATCCCCTGGAGAAGGGCATGGCAACCCATTCCCTATTCTTGCCTGGCGAATCCCATGGACAGAGGAGCCTGGCTGGCTACGTTCCATAAGTTCACATAGAGTCGGACACAACTGAACTGATTGAGCATGCATGCACACACAACCACTGTGTCATACAGGTTAACATGATGACACAAAGTCAGAGACCTGCCTCTGTGAGCTGATGAAAGAGATGTATCGTTTTTCAAACATTCAAATAACTCTATAGTTCTCATCAGGCTTCTGTGCTGTTCATCTTAAGTGGAATTGGCCTACTGAAAGGGATGTGCTTGGGTGGTCTTTTTTTAGAGCACACCAATGTGCTCAGAATAACAGAAATATTTTTGACAAAGGTCAAAAAGGCTTCAGGCGGAAACACAAAACAAAGGCTTGTACTTTAACAAGCCAAACTTGGGAGGATGTTGATTTTGTACCCAATCATAGAGCATAGTATTGAAAGGCACTCTTATCAGCAAATGAAACCATCTGGGCCCCAGTTTTACCATATAAAGAGGAAACCTAGGCTGCTTAGAAAGCCCGTCAAACTTGTACAAAAGAATGTGTACACATACCATATGGTAAGAGAGTCTTTTAATGACTCAAGATACTCCTATTTACTCAGTCTGATAACATGCTAATGGCCCAGTAAAGGCTCTTCTGTTTAAATGCACTGTGATTCTATATAGCCATGCTTCTCCAACTGGAGTGTCAGACTCCTGAGGGTGTGTGGAGCTGGGATGGGGTAAGAGAACACCATGAGTGAGATGGGCCATAACTTCCTGGGGTATCAGACTAGGAAAACAAAGTGAAATAATCTGAATAGAATACAAACATAATTTTATTTTAGCATGAACACAGTTATATTGTAGGAAAGAATGCAACATTCACAGACAAGTTATAAATACTAAAAGTTCACAGAGCTTTCACTTTCTTTCCAACACTTCAGAGGACCAAATCCTCAGCACTTATATCTGATCACACAGACCCCAAGGCCCAGCTCAGTTTCTAAGTGCCTGAACCCCCTCCAGGGACTCCAGCCACTAAACCCCTTTTCTCAGCTACTTTCCCTCTGCACAGCCAGCCAAAGAGTACTTCCTTGTTCTACTGTTTCATATTTCAATTGGATCTTCCAAACTATTAAAAATCTCATTGAGGACAGGATCATGGGCTTTACAACCCTTTACCTGTTATTGATTATATGAATTATTACCAGAAGTAGTTTCAATAATAAAACTATAATATTGACACTCCAAATGAAAAAGTGCAAAATAAAAGTTGATAATTCTAAAAGAATTATTGATAACAATTATTGGACTTAACCACTTATTCTGTGTCCTCAAAGTATTTTAAAATATTAAATATTTTCATCCTCATTATCTCTCTTGAAATACTTATTGTTAAATTGCATATGAATAATAAAATAATAAATATGAATGAATAAAGACATGAATAAAACTGCCATGAAGGAGGATGTATAACCCTCAGGTTCTACCAGCTTGATATGGAATTTACTCACATTAGTTGCACACGTGTTCTGCTGCTCTTTAAGCCTACCTATTCCTTCTGTTCCAGTGTTACACATTTAGTGTAAACAAGGCAGACCAGAAAGGTATTCTTCTTATTTAGCTCCACAAATGACTCATATAGCCCTATCTCAGTGTTTGGTCCAGATACAGTTACACTTCATCAACTTGAAGTTTCAATGTACATCTCATCCCTTTATGCATCTATTTCTGCTTTTCTACGAAGTCATAGGTCCAGCCTCCCAGGTTCAGGATTCCCAGTCTCACAGGTTCAGGTCTCTCTCTACTGAAATGTGGAGGAATGAACATCATCAGTGAAACTGGCTTAATTTTCCCAGAATTTTCCACACTATTGATAATCTGAGACAAAATCAGATGGGAACTGGGTGAGAAAGGTCAGATGAGATCTTTTGGTACTGCTTTGCCATTCTGAACTCTGAAGAATAGAGAATAATAATTCAAAGTAGGACTCATTTGAAATAGAAAAGATATATATGATGCAGAATATAGTATAAATGTATCATTCTATTAAAGTAGAGAAACATATTTTTAGGATTATGAACACTTTAACTAACGGCTTTTTCCATCAAAGAAAATTAATGTATAAGGGGTATTTAACAATAGAACGTGTTTTAATTTTAGCAACTTCTGCTTCCCTTAAGAAAATGTATTTAAATGATGACAGCTACCATTTTGATAAACTTTTAAATTCTGTATGTTAACACTTCTAGGATGTGACTACAGTATTAAACTATTTGTCATGAATTGACACTGCTAATCGCAGTGCTAGACAATTTTCAGCAAAGTTAGCAAAAATAATTGCTTAAACTAGGGCCCCCGGAGTTTCTCAAATCCCCATGGTGAGGACTGATGAACTGATCTGGCTGCAGAAAACTCCCAGAGACACTTGGAAGCAGTTTCAAGTATAAAACGTATGCACTGTTTTATGTAAGGAAGGGTTCACTAGTATTTACTGAAGTAGACAGGTACAAAGGGAAATTCTCTCAGGTTGCAGTCGTTCCAGAAATGATACAGCTGATAAATAAAGATGAAATCTCACCAAATTAACACACTACTTCTGATATTTTTTTTAATTGTGCAATAAGAGATCCTTGACTCATGACATTAATTTTGTTGTTGTTGTTCAGTTGCTAAGCCATGTACAACTCTTTGTGACCTCATGAACTGCTATGTGCCAAGCTTCCCTGTCCTTCAATATCTCTGGGAGTTTCCTCAAACTCATATCTATTGAGTTGGTGATGCTAATGACACTAATAGGTATGCCAATTAATATTTTTGAAACAAAATGAGTACTCTAAAGTTTGTGATAGGGACTTCCCTGGTGCTCCAGTGGTTAAGACTTTGAGCTCCCAATGCAGGGGGCCCGGGTTCCATCTCTGGTCAGGGAATCCACATGCCACAACTTAGAGTTCGCATGGCACAACTAAAGATTCCACATGCTGCAGTGAAGAACATTGAGGATTCTGCATGACACAACTAAGACCCAGTACAGCCAAATAAATACATAAAGTTTGTGATCTCCTTTCAAATGAAGCTAAAGCATAACAATAATAAAGCAGTCCAAAATCTTTCCATGTCCACTGGTTCTTCTATGATCAGACCCAAGTATATCACCTGCTACAGTGTTGCCGTCATATTGACTTCCTTTTCATTCAGCACAGCTCTTCTCCAGCCCAGAGATTTATATGTACAAATTCCTCTGCCTGCAGAGCTCTCTCCATGGCTTTGGGCAGGACTGGCTCCAATGCATTGTTCACATCTCAGGCATATCTTTGTTGAACAACTTAGCAATTAAGGTCCTTGCCTGGGCCCAGGTCTTCTTTGTCATAATTTCTCCATAATTTCTTCCATAATTTCCTCCATAATTTCTTCTTTTTAATGGTTATTGTAGTGAAGTACATACCTAACAAAATTCAGCACTTTAACCATTTTTCAGACGGCAGCTCGGCAGTGTTAGATATGTTCACAATATTGTACCTGTCATCTCCAGAATCCTTTGCATCATGCAAAACTAAAACTCTATGCCCATTAAACAAGCTCCCTCCCCTCTGCGCCCTAGTTCCTGGCAACTACCATTCTATTTTCTGTCTCTATGTTTTTAACTACCCTAAGTATCTCACATAAGCGAAATTCTGTAGTGTCTGTCTTTTGGTTAATGATTTATTTCACTTCACATAATGGCCTCAAGAATCATCCATGTTGTGGCATATGTGAAAACTTCCTTCCTTTACAAAGCTGATAATAATTCATTATATTACATATACCAGGTTTTGTTTATCTATTAATCTATACTTGAGTTGCTTCCATCTCTTGGCTGTTGTGCTTAATACTATTATAAACATGGGTGTATAATTATCTCCATGAGATCTCACTTTCACTTCTTTTGGATATATAGAAGAGCTGACTCATTGGAAAAGACCCTGATGCTGGGAAAGGTTGAGGGCAGGAGGAGAAGGGGATGATAGAGGATGAGATGGTTGGATGGCATCACCGACTCAGTGGACATGGGTTTGGGTAGACTTTGGCAGTTGTTGATGGACAGGGAGGCCTGGCATGCTGCAGTTCATTGGGTTGCAAAGAGTCAGACATGACTGAGAGACTGAAATGAACTGATGATAAATCATATGTTTAATTTTGGAGAAACTGCCATTCCATTTTTCATAGCAAATATACCATTTTACATTCCCACAAACATTCCAATTTCTCTACAGCTTCGCTGACACATTATTTTCTGGGTTTTTTTTTATAGTAGTCTTCTTAATGAATGTGAAGTGACTCCAAACTTCCTTTCTAGTATATGTCTACTTTTTAAAATTTATTCATGTTTTAAATTTCTTACTGAGACAGTTTTTGAGATATAATTGCCAAAGAAGATTAAGATGTTGATCTAAAAGATGTGATAGATTCTTTCTGAAATGTTTCTGGTATAGTCTATCATTAAAATAGAAAGCAGAGTCAATTAAAACTGAATACTCTGTTCAGTGAGCAGTAGCTTTGAATGCAGAGCTGAAATGGTTCTCAATTATTTTTTCTGCAGAAGCCTTAGAATTTAGTTCAGTCAAATCTGGAGAGGGGTCTATTCTTTCACTCACTTACTCAGACAACCTTTAGTTAACTACTTAACCCTAATTTCCTCATGCAAAAATGGAAATAAAAGAACTCACTTATGGAGTTGGGCTATATATTTGCGTGAATATTAAATGCCCATATCTGGGACATGGAAGGCATTCAAGAAACCATAGATATTATTTTTTATTATACAACTGATTATCCCCTACATTGTTCAATTAGAAGATCCTTGCACAGAGTCATGAAATTTAAACACTACTTATTATATCTTCTATAGGGTATGAACTAAATGAAATCTAAAAATTTATAAACTTGCTCATTAAGTCATGATTTTCTGCTTTATAATCTGTATCTCTATTCTTGTTTTAATTACCATTGTATCCCCAAGTCAAGCAAAAGATTTACCACATAAAAGACATACCACCTAAGAGTTAATATCCCTGGCAGTGGTCCTAAGTATGCCTCTGGCTAGGATTCCACAAATTGTCCACATTTCTGAGCTGGGTTCTGTGTGGGAATATTCCAGCAACTCCTAGAAAAAAAGTTAAGAGATTGAGAGACATCTTGAAGTCTTTCTGTCTAAGAAGTAGTCCCAGATCATTAGCAGTTTATAGAGAAGCACTGAAAAAGAGTGGCCTTTTGGTAACTAGGTTGAAAGAGCTGCTTAATTTCTTTCCACTATACTTAAAGTATCATTTTTATTGTTATTAAAAATTGCTAATGTCAACTGAATGAACATGTTACCCAGTTCAAAGCAGCCTAAACTGCTGAGGTAAGAAATTATAATGATTAGTTATTAGAGGGAAAACCATTACATGAATGCAATGGGGAGTTATAGAGCAACAAGTAGATAATTTCTGTCTAACTACTGGGTAATTAATGCAGTAAGAAAATAACATGTACATATTGGGAATGAAGAATTATAGATTATTTGCACTTATTTTCTTTCTGTGGCAATTAAATTAACTATCTTTGATTTCTCACCTGTTACCATGGTTATTTTCGGTGATTTGGGTCATTAATGTCTTGAATATAACAGTTACATTAAAATTACAGCTCTTTCAACTTTGCAAAAAGATTCTGAAGCTACTGTGAAAGAGAAAGCTGTTGGCTTACGGAAAAAGAGCTGCCTGTTGAATGAAACTGTTTAATCATCTTAAAGCTAAGAAGTCCCACCCTTTGTTCCTTCGTGATTTTCCCTAGTAGCATCACTGAGATTGTGTTCACCTAGGACTGCAATGAATTGGCAGGTGTTCTTGGGACAGTAAATTCTAACTATGCCTACTTACGTTGTTAATACTTCCTCTCAATAATTAGGATAAGTTCTCTCCACCTCACTCTCAAAAACTTTGGAAAAAATAATATATATTAATTATATGATGAAAAACATATACTGAAGCAAAATCAGCCCTTAATTCTCTAAAAATAAATGTGAAAAACAGACTGAGATCTGGTGGAGCCATAATAACTAGTTCCTGTTCAGGACGTGGAACATTGCCGTGAGCTTTCTCTTTAGAACAAATATCCCAGTATTGATGGCTTGGTGCTGACTAGATGTGAGCGAAAACCGTAAAAAAAATCAAGGCTCTACTTTACTGATTTTAGCCATATGTTCGAGAGTTCTCCTTCACCCACGTCTGGCTGCGCCCTTCACCCCTGGGCTTAATGGATGTCTCATTCATCCAGGGGTGAGGGGCACAGCCAGAGGTGGGTGACAGAGAACTCTCGAACATATGAGGGACATGGCAGGGACTCCACTTTCTCCAATCACATTTTATAGAGAACATGTTACCCTTGAAAAGCAGACAATAATAAATACCCTGCCTTAACTGAACTCCAGGTCTTAAATCTTCTCCAACAGCTGTCCTCCAATAACCTGGGTGGACAGGTTATATGTGCCAAGACAGGAACCTGACAGTGTGATTCACCACATCAAATCAGAGATTCGTGTACCCTCTGTGGAGCTTAACTTGAATAAACAGAGGAGCCCAGAAAATGGAGCCTTCATTTTCAGTAAAGAAACTGGAGGGGCTTCTTCTCTGCCTGTATTTCTTGCACCATGCTATGCACAATTTTAGACCTCAGGTCAAGAATGCAGCAACACCTAAAGCAACTGCTTTTACACTCCTCTTTGACCTCATGCATGCTAAGTCACTTTAGTCATGTCTGACTCTTGACCCTATGGACTGCAGTCTGACAGGCTCCTCTGTCCATGGGATTCTCCAGGCAAGAATTCTGGAGTGGGTTTCCATGCCCTCCTCCAGCGTATCTTCCCGACTGAGGGACTGAATCAGAATCTCTTATGCTTCCTGCATTGGTATGTGGATTTTTTACCACTAGCATCCTCTTTGATCTCAGGAGAGTAGAGAAAAGGGTTGAAGCCAGGCCTTGAGATATTGCTGGAACAGAGAGTGAGATATGGTGGCAGGCTGATAGATTATCATGCCTTGCTGTGGAAAGGAACATTGTAAGAAAAATGATCATGCTCTACATATACCTGTAGAACTGGAAAGCGTGTATATGGGAAGAGGGTAAGTGCTTTTGCATAAGTGAATGCTTTTCTCCTGCGGATTCACTTATTGTTTTACACAACAAATATTTCTTAAGAACCTACCACCTGCTACACACTGTTCAGCAAGATAGGAAATCAGCGGTGAACAAAATAGTCAAGGTCCTTACTCTTATAGTCTACACTCTCACAGATTAAAATAAAATTAGCCAAATCATTGTATTAATATCAATTATAAACTGTAAAGATGTTCTGGGAAAACATTTAGGATACCCAAACTTAGGATATCCAAAGTAAGTGAATTATTCCATACAAGCATATAACAGATAGAATGATCATATCTGGAACATCAGAAAATATACTCCTCAGCAAGCATCATTTTAGCTGATCTGAAAAATATGAGTCAGAAGTGAAGGGCTTCATAAACAGATAGAAAAGGAAACTCAATGACCCAAAGATGAGAAGGGAGAGCACCATGGGTATGAAAATGAAGGATGGCCGTTCTGTTGAAAGTGCAGAAAGTAAGGAAGAGAAGGATAGAATAGATCATACAGCACCTTACAGGCCAGTGTAAAACTGTGGTCTTTATCCTAAGCACAATAGAAAGTCATTGATAGGTCTGTACTAGGGAAGACTTACAACTGTATTTGCATTTTTAATCTCTTTGCAGGTACAGTACCAACTAGAACACAAGGTGGCAAGAATTGTGAAGGAAGATTCTCAACTGGCAGGTTATGGCAGAACCAGGAAAGATGGCATCTTGGCCCAGGATGGATGGTGGTTGGACATATCAATAAAAAGAAGCTGATGGATGAACAATTAGGTATAAAATTAACCTAGGATATCCAAAGTAAGAAGGAGGGTGACTCTTGGTTTCTGCCTAACACAACAAGATGTGGATGGTGTCATTTGTTAAGATGAGGAGCATCAATGAAGAATCAAGTCTGGGTGGATGAAGAAGAGTTCAGTCTTGCATTTGAAGGTCTAAAGGACACAGGAGATTTTTTTTTTCATTTTCATGTTTGATATCATGAAAAGAAAGATCTAATCAAAAACTCATAAATCAAACTCTGACTTTGTCTTATTGTTTGCTTGCGAGTATGTGTGCTTATTCACTCAGTTGTGTCTGACTCTTTGCAACAGCATAGATTGTAGCCCACCAGGCTCCTCTGCCCATGGGGTTTTTCAGGCAAGAATCCTGAAGTGGGTTGCCATTTCTTCTTCCAGTGATATTCCCAACCCAGGTATTGAACCTGTGTCTCCTGGAGCTCCTGCATTGCAGGCAGATTCTTTACTGCTGAACCATTGAGGAAAAGTATTGTTTGCTGACTTTTATTAACTTTAAAAATAAAAACTAATAACTCTATGTCTGTTATTTTAATTTGGTTTTTAAGCTTAAAAATTTTTAAAGCTTCATTCATGTAATGAAGTTACAGGACTTTTAAGCTGGAAAAGACCATATATTAATAAACGGTATCAGTCGAAAAACATGGTCCCTCAAAGCTTGCAATTTTCTCAGTGAGTGAATGTTAATGTTAGAAAGCAGCCAGAAGTCTAGTGAGAACCAGAGAAGCTTTCTTCCTCTGACAGGGACAGTGTGGCTCCTAGCCTGGCTGACAGCCCACATCACCAGGGGGGTGGGCGTTGGGAGCAGGGGAAGAATCTTATATACACACATGCTTGTCCCCCACTCCTGAGCTTTTCCAGTCAACCTGGAGTGACCCAGGGGTCTGTACTTTTAAATGCCTTCCAAGTGACTTGATGATTGACCAGATTCAGGACCCCGTAAATACACCAGGTATCCCATACCAGCTCTCCCTGGGGCTTCTCAGGTGGCGCTAGTGATAAAGAACTCACCTCCCAATGCAGGAGACACAAGAGACACCAGTTCAATCTCTGAGTCACGAAGATCCCCTGGAGGAGGGCATGGCAACTCACTCCATTGTTCTTGCCAGGAAAATCCCATGAACAGAGGAACCGGATGGGCTATAGTTCATGGGGTCACGAATGAAGCAACTTAGCACACATGCACACACCAGCTTTCCTTAGGCCATTTTATAAGATTTTTAAATCGATATTTAAAAAACCAATTGCTTTTTTCCCCTAAGTAAATGCTTCCAGTTTAGTAAGGCAACTAAAAGTGTTCATTATGAAAAGTATTCATCACTGGAGTGAACTCCAAGATTTTAAATTCATTTTGAGGTACATGTGAATGATAAGAAGCTTCTTCGTTTCTGTGGAAAATAAATTATTTCCAGTACAAAAAAAAGATCCAATATAAATATCTCCCTTTTATAAAATAATAATCCCTTGGCTATATTAAGATTCTTCTAGAAGCTTAAAATAGTTCAATACTCCTAAGAGTAAATGTCTAATTTTGGTATTTTACTTTAAGTGTTTGTTTTCTTAATAAAGATATAGTAGGTCCAAATCACGTCCAATTTATTCTTTGAGGATTATAAAACACTCAAAAGTATAAAAAAGGGATATTTTATAGGCAAGAATGAACATTCATGAATACCAGATTTTATAAACAATACAAATGATAATAACTTGGAAAACAGCAAAATTCAACAATGACATCCAGTATAACAGAAAACAATCCCTTAGGTATTGATAATCATCCTAGACTTTGGTGAAAGGAGTCATAAAAATCAAAGTTAAGTGAAGCAGTTAGACGGGACTTGGAGAATCGCATGAAAAGGGCGTGGGGATAGTAGGCAGGGACTGGCGCACCTGGCTTCAGTAGAGAGACGAATATGGCGAGCTATTCTCGGCTGACTGACCATTATGCCACAGCAACATGCAAATGCTTTCCTGGTTTCTTTCTCTTCAGATTCCATAGTACCTTTGTTTCTCTCTGTTCCTCCTCCTCCCTCTCTCTCTCCTTCTCTCTTGGTGGCCATTAACTATACTGACAGTTTGACAGGCTGAAATAAGGAAATAAAACACTTAAACATTGTTTCCTGATGTATGCATTCATCTCTTCTGCCAAACACAGATATTGAGGAGATACTTCACTCCTCCTGTCAGCTTACTAAATTACACCCCAGCTTGCAGGTCTCTCAATCTCAGTGAAGCTCCTTTCCTTCCAGAAGAATATGCAAGAGCTTCCGTCTTTTTGCCGGAATCTTTCTCTTTATCATTTTTAATAGTGAATTTTCTTAAGCTATGGGTTGGATCTCTGTAAGGGGCTGATTATCTTCCTACTTTTTAAAAGCTGTCAGGGTTCAGATTTGTTTTTTACAGTGCTTTCACTTAAGCAAGGGCAAATGAATCCTGAACCTGGTTAAAGGTTTCTTTCTCAGAACCAACCAAGAGTTTCAACTTTTTAAAACTAGATACTCATTAACCTAACACTGATTTAACACTAATTCTCTTGCCAGTTCCAGTGATAGAAATAAGGTTGATCAGGTTTCTGACATCCCCAATACATTCCCGACCACAAATAATAGAAGTTTCTGCCATTATTATTTGCATGTGGTAACTAGATTTTTCTGTTCAGCACACTTTGAAAACCTTACAAATTAATAATTAACTTCTTCCAGAGGTGGCTGTTGTAGATTAAATTTTGAGAGAATAGTAGCTAAGTGGGAGGCATTAAAGGAGAGAAAATGACTTTCAATTGGTTATTTACCTCTTTTTCATCACCATTAACATGAAGAAGAAGTTTCAAGGTGAAATATTCAAGAATTTGAAACAAAAAGAATAACAGAAGTTAAGCTCTAACACTTCTTCTTTGCTTCATTCTTTTAACTGCATTTATCCAGTACCTACTCTATACAGTGCTCAAGTATATATTCTCTGCAAGATGCTGAAGACAATCCCACATCTCCTGTCTGGTTCCTAAGATACTTGCAGTCTAGAAGAGATGCCACACTTGTAAGTAAGTAGAACACAGGTGGAAACTATTTCCAAGTGGAGCTAGAAATAAAATGTGATGGAAATTCAAAGAATGAAGAAAGCAGCCCTACCCCCACCACCCACACTGAGAAATTCACAACACAGTCTCCCTAAAAGATCAAAAAATTTCCTCTACAAGACTTACATATTTTACTGTAATTCCTTGTGTTTTCGTTGCTGTTGTTATGTATGTTGTTTGTTAGGCCATAAAATCTGTGAGGCCTTGTGCTTTGTCTAGTCTGTTCAGGAATGTATTTTCAAGAACCCAGTAGGCTGCATGTAATGTGTTCCCAATGAATATCTGTCGAATGGGTAAGTGAATCATCCTGTGATAATAAGCAGTGAATGAATCTGAATCTTCTGAGGAAGACTTTCTGAATTTCTGATTGATATTAATTCCCTATCTTATTGAAGATCACCAATAAGACAGAAGACTTGAGTAAAGTTGCTGGACACTCCAGTGATCACAGATGCCATATTTAATTAGCACCATTGCCAAAACAACCATGACAAATGACAATTTTTGTAGAGCGGAGGGTTTCCTTTTACTTACAAGGCCCCTCTTTTGCAATATGACCACCTTCAGTGATTATAGGATTAATCACAGAGGTGAGTCAATCTCTCTGCAGTGTTTCTTTCTCCTCTTTGCTTCATATTTTTCCCAAGAAATAATACGTTCAAAAATAGCCTTGCACCATCTTCCAAGAATTGTAATCCAGTTATTGCTAGTATAAATTATCCACAGAAGTAAAAGGTTACCATAGTAAAGATTATAAAAATGTAAAGATAAGTCACTCAGAAAATTCACTTGCAGAATAGCTTCACCAGATGAGATTAAATTTGTTTACAATAAACTATTCGGTATCCAAATCATTTTGCTTTATCAAAAGTTACCTGAAATATTAGCTACTGTTCATTAAGCATTTATTTACAAGCACAACACATGGTGCCACATGAATATTTCTTCACTTAAGCCCCACAATTACCTTATAAAAGAGAAATTTTATCCCCACATCACAGATAAAGAAATTGAGGCACTGAAAGATTACTCTGAAAGCTGAGGAGTCCAAGTCCACCCTGCTCTGAAACTCCAAATCATTTATTTCTTTGCTCAACACTCGTTATATAATGCAGTGATTGTGCTTATTTTGGCTTAAAACTCACAAATATTTCTCAAGAAAATTCTTCTCAGTAGTGGTCATACCTTAGCTCTTTTGAGTTAGTATTACATGCAAAATTCAAACTTAGCTACCTGGCTTGAAAAAATACACAAATTATAGCATTTGCTATCTCATGAAAAAGTCTTAAATGTCTGATTCAAAAATGCCATTGTGATTATAAAGTGGCAAATTATGCATGAGGCTGGAGGTGGAGGGGAAGCACTGAGAACTGGGTCTTGCATGGGTTTCATGGGTAAGTTAGGACACATGCAATAGGATTTTTTGACTAATTTCTCCTACATGTCTCTTGTCTTGTTTTCTCCCACTGTTTTCTCCAATGTCTTGGCAACATATTAATATATTACCCTTTAAAATGTTGGAAAGAGTACTTTGGGGAAAATTACTCTTCTTGTTCTTCCTTAACCATACATCTGGGGTGAGATATGAATAATTCTGATCCCCAAAATTGCACTCTTTCTATTATAATATATTGCCTTCCAGTAATTTCTTCTGGTTTTAAGAGTCAAAAGAAATTCTGGTTTTGCCATACTTCAAAACCCTTTTCTAAATTTAATTCATATATTTGATCAACGGATTTAAAAAAGGCTAAAATTTTTGTCCTCAATCTCTAAAACACCAAAATGATTCTATGCATATCCTACCCTTGACCAAAAAAGACAACTGAAAGGCATTGAGACAAAAGGACTATCTCTTTTTGCCGTACTTACATCTTTCCTCAATTTTATTTTAAAAATATTTACTCATAATAACACTAGATCTTTATATCGTATAATATGAAAAACAAAAGTAGGAGAGTGAAAAATGGAGAGAACTAGTAGAAATGCAGGGACAAAAAAAGAAGGAAGAGAAAAAAAGAGAAGAAAGAGGATGTTGAAAAAATAAGAGGAGAAAGACAGATTCTTTTTGTTTTGTCCACATCTTTTGGTAAAGTTAGAGGTTTGATTTAAAATAAAATTTTCTTTCAATGCTCAATGATATTTTATTTCTAGGTAACTTCCTTCTGAAATAGGTTAATTACAGAGGCCATTAGTCTAGCACACACAGGATGTCACTATTCCCTTATATAAAGAGAACTGGCACACATGTTTCAGGCAGAGAAAAATATCTGTAAAGACCAGATTTCAAAATGTAATAGAATTTTGTGCTGTTTTGCCACTTTGGGTTAAATTTCCCTATTGTCATCATCCTTATTTACTGAACAGCCTTTATGTTTTATTATCATCATAGAAGCTCTCTATGTAACTAGGAAGGTCTACTCAAATCGTAAAGAAAAAAATCCAAAATGAAAAAGTATTATGACATAAAGTAACTGAACAGGAATAAGTAAGGTCTTATTAGCAAGGCAAATATAGATAGGGAAGAGGGAGCTGGAACTGAAAAAGCTAATTCTATATTAGTTTAAACAAATGTTCTAACCTATGCAGTCTCCTAGGTTTTTTGTACAGTGAATTTATTTTACATATTCAGACTTTGGAAATTAGTAACTAGCGTCCTTCTGACAACCAAAGGCATGGCACAGGAGTTTTTCTAAAAGCTGAATGTATGTAGCTCTGGGTATCATGATCTAGTCCGGGGACACACATGGAATTCACAGGAAAAGTTGTTAAATCATTAATAATGGCATCCATTTTAGCCGGAGACTCCTAACTACTGATTATTGCTTGCCTATTTATCAAAACCAAAATGATAAAGTGCTCTTCAAAGGAATAAATTGCCATATCTAGTACTAAATACATATTCATAGAGGGCACTTTGTCCTTCTTGATGGTGGCTACCCAGGATGACAAAACTGCAAGACACTGATGACATGCTAACATCTATGGTTCATTAGCTCCCTGTTTAAGGCGGTAACAGTGAAAGCAAGGTCTTTGGGGCAGAGCCTCATATTAATCAATACATTCCTCTCTCTTCTATGACCATAAAGTATTATCCTCGGTTTGAGCAGCTGTCTCAAATAAGGTTTGCCATGGATCACTGCAGTGTCTGAGAGAGATACACAGTGACCATGAGTACAAGGAAAAACACTCAAATTTTATTTCCTAATAATGATGGTCACCTTGCATTCGTCTCATGCACAAAGCAGTGCATACTGCCTACAAATAAACCTAGCAGAGTGTGTGCTTCAGCCATGGGGCTACTCCACCTGTTTAAAAACTGGCGCCACCTCTTCCAAGCTGTTGAGTCATAGTAAGTTACTCAATTTCTCTCAATTCCCTCAGCTGAAAAATGAGTATACGAGTACCTACTTCATGAGGTACTTAGGAAGCTTAAATTAGATACTACATGCACAGATCCAGAACAAAATCTGGCAGAACGAAAAGTCCTCAGTAAATGATAGTTATTATAACATTCTGTAACTTATAAACAGTGATGGAGTTTTTCTGATTTTACATCTGTGTGTGTGTATTTAAGTCAGGAAAGCTTGCATTTAAATTTACGCTCCTGTAAGAAAATGCAGACTTTCCATTGGTGGTGAAAGTCTACAGGATAAGTTAACTGAGGTTTATGAAGCCTTCTATCAGCAATAGCATCATCCCCGAGGCTAGTCTGTACAGCAGTCTCTTTGGGGTTTCAGTCTGGCTTACCTGAGTATACTGCAGCAGCACAGCAGACAGGCTTTCTTCTACAATGAGTCCAAGACTACTGCTGATGACGTAGCGATGGGCAGGGGATGAAGTGATCTCCCTTCCAGAAGGTGAACGGTGGCACTGGGAACTTCTTAAAAGAACTTTTTTTGGTAAAAGACCATTGGCTTTACTGCTTCTGTCTGACCTTTCTGCCCTATTTCCCCAGGGAGTTTGCTAGTGGGTGGGTAAGGGTAAGTCAGCTTTGCAGCTAAGCCAGCTAGGCAAATAAGTTGTTTTGACTATAGTGCCTACAAATATAGAGATACATGCATAGGCATATTCTTCCCATGCATGCACCAGGATAGCTCCAGAAAGTATGATAATTCAAAGTATATTACAGAGATTAGAGAGAAACATATTAGGACGTTTCCTTCTCCGTAACAACTAAATAAATCATGTTTGTTATTACAAGTCACACACACCCACACATACACAGTGGTTTCAAGTCTCAAAATCTTTTCACTTGGGGATTACCTGATAAGACTGAGTCCTTTCGGGCAAGAGAGGAACCTCTAGGTTTTAAAATTACTGCTCTTGAATCAATATTTTCAGCTACTGTAACAGGCTGATTTGGACTGACTTTACGGGTAACCAGATCAATTGTGTAGACATTAATACTTACGAGGGCATGTGGAAAGGAAATCAGCCAAAACAGCCTATGAAATGGACTATAAAATTACTGTCAGAATGGACATTATCAACACAATAGAATTCTTCACAGCCCAGTTCTTCTTTACACAAATGAGGGCATAGAACAATTCAAATCGGCTCTGATGCCAGGACTGTGTGATCAGGTAGCGTTAATAACCAGGAGTAGCAGAAAATTGCCGTGGATCTGGCTGGTCAGTTATATGAGTGTTACTCTTTCCTTCTAACTCAGCATTTTAGATGACTTTGGTATTTAGCAATTAGTCGGACCTAATATGACCAATTATTCTGAGACATTTTTCAAATTCTTTAGGATCTCAGAAAATCAAAGAAAGTTATCACAGTGAAAAAATAAGGACTATTAATATAACAGCATTATACACATAATAAAATGTCCTGCTCCACCAGTAAAACCAGATGATTTGCAAAACTCCATTCCTCACATAAATGCGTCCAACTTTGTGCAACCCTATGGACTGTAGCCATCCAGGCTCCTCTGTCCATGGGATTCTCCAGGCAAGAATACTAGAGTGGGTTGCCATGCCCTTCTCCAGGAGATCTTCCCGACCCAGGGATCAAATTGATGTCTCTTATGTCTCCTGCACTGGCAGGCAGGTTCTTTACTACTTAGCACCACCACATCATATAAATATATTATTGCAAAAGTATATACATACAAATAGTTTCTATTCTATTCTTACCTTTATCCTTACCTAACATTATCTAAATATTGAAAAATTTACCTGTGAAATGATGTCTACCTAAATTTTCTCCGTTAGTTTTACTAATTCTTTTCTGCTATTTGCTCTGCTCTTTCTTTCCCCTTCTCTATCTCACTTGTTTCTTGATTTTACCGGGCAAAAATTCATTATAATTTAGCCTCTTTTTTTGCTACATACAGTTTCACTTTCCCCTCTCACTCCTTCTTTTTTCTGCCATCACCCCTGGAAGATAGCCATAAGCCACGCTGGAGAGATGCCAGGGTGTCCTGATCTTGCACAGTTTGAGTGCTTCCGTGTATATCTCAGCGAGGCTTACCTAAGTCACCACTTACAATATTGAGTAGAAAGTGCAGGTTGGAATAGTCAGCATTTATAAGTCAGCTGGTTACATGATACAAAAATATATAGCCAACTTCAGAATTTATAGCAATAACATTTATGTATCGTGTTACTCCTAGAACAATCCAATTTATAAAGTGCCTATTGTGTATACATAAGGAACAATCATAAATCATTTACATTAAACAGTGTCAACTAGCAAAACATGACTTTCCCCCTAAATTCTGCACACTGAGATTAATGAGGTTTTTGAAAGGAAGCACACTAAAAAAAAAAAAAAAGAAAGAAAGAAAAAAACCCCAACAAACTCTGATTCATCTTAGGCAGATAACATATCCATATAAAGGAGCAGGTGTCTGTATTATGATTTAGAAGACCTATGGAACATCTCTGGAAAATATTAACCTTCTCTGAAGTAGAGAGCCGTCCATGAACTGAGCTAGAAATGTGGCAAGAAACCAAGTCCGTCATCAACCTCAAGCTTTCTTTTATTTCCTTCTCAGTAAAGAATGGAATTACAAAAAAAAAAAAAAAAACCAGAGAACAGTTTAGACCCTATTTGACCAGCTGTCTGACATGTTTTCATCTACAGGCATTTTGAGAAAACCTGAGAAAGAGCATGTAGATTACTGCTTTGTCTCTTTCACTCCTAGTTGGAGAAAAATTCCTATCAGTGACGAAAGCAATCAAGAGTCCTAAAGTGAAAAGCAAATATGTATGCAGATTTTTCTCCCTCTGTTCACTCCCTAGCTTATCCCGTTCAGACAAGCAGTCTACAGAAGTCTATACTTTAGGGTCTTGAATTAAAACCCATTCCTTCTCTCTAAAAAGCCCTTCAAATAAATAATATGGAATGTTTTGACTGTTTACATCTATAAACGTATTTAATCTTACCTGAAACTTCATACTTACACAACTGAATTGGACATTATATAAGAAAAACACAATTTGAGTTTCTCTTGCGGGAATTTGCTTTTCTATCTTCTGTCTTTTGAAAGGATTACAGGAGTTATATTTTCTTCCTGCCTTAACTCACAACCTTAAAAACACCTATTGATTTGTTTTAGCCAAAATGGAAGAGTAACATTTTTATTAAATGTGAAAATGTTTATTTCTTTAGAAAAAAAATTCATTTCTCCAAATCTATTAATGACTAATTTCCCTATATTAAAATAAAAACTGAATCTGAAAAAGAGACAAATGTATAGCCAGAAAATCTATAAACTAGTTTTCATTGAATGAACTACCTGTTGTTTCCTGTTCACAGATAATTGACATTGTGTAGATAGGTTGTAATCTAGAAAGCAAAGCAAAACAAAAACCATACAGGGAGAGAGAGTGGTAACTGATCTACAAGCTTCTGAATTGAAATAAGAACTGATGGTAAACTGAGGTTTCCAGGAGAAGGGTTTCAAAAATAACATGCTAATCTGGAAAGGCAGATACACTATGGCCTTTGTAGAAAGATTCTGAAAACTGGGCACCCTCCCAAACAGCTGTATTTCACTAGTATTAATTGGTAGGGGGAAATATAATGCATTTCTTCACGACTGAGAGTATTAAACTTAACAAGGAGCAGTGACAACTCACTTCAGTCATAAGCAGATTTCAGTTAAAAAGCTTATCCATTCATGAGGAAGGGTGTTCAAACTTCAGAGGGTTTTGCTTGTGTAAAGAGACAAAAGGGAAGACAGAGAACTTTTCTTCAGTTAACATGTTTATTCTCTAAAATTATCTGGTGATCTCGGAATTCTTTCCTATTTTTGATTCACTTGAGAAGAAAGACTCTTGTGCTCAGTGAAGCAATTTTAAAATCCCAGGCTAACCCCTTCTTCTTGTCAATACACTGAGAAAACTATGTAAAAATAAAGCATAATTATGTCTCCCATCTGGGTGGCTGCCACTGTAGTTCTCTGCATTCTAACAAGTTGTTTTCTTCCCAATATTAATGAAAAGTAGACAATGATTATGTAAGCATTTTTGAAGTACTGGTGCATCCTATGATTGACCTACCTATATTTTTCACCAGTCCTCTCTAGATTTTTCTAATAAAATAAATTTTAAGGAAATAACTGACACTTCAACAAGATGTTCTTAAAAATATGACTAGAAAGAAAAGAAATCAGCAACTCAAAAAGGATTTGAGGTCAATTATCAAAAAAAATTTTTTTTCTTTACAAATTACTTTCATAGACCTGGTTAACATTTTTCAACTGAACTGCCTATACTGAAAAGATTTAGGATACATGTAAACAAAGACTCCCAAAATAATAAAAATTGTTGATTCAACATTGAAAATGTGCTGAAAGGATTTAGGATACATGTAAACAAAGACTCCCAAAACAATAAAAATTGTTGATTCAACATTGAAAATGTTCCTTTTTCTCTAATGGAAACCTAACATTCCCAGTAGGGAGTTCCTAAGTTGAGTAAAAGATTTTTCCTCTTCTCCTTAAACAAAATAATAGCGAAAGAAATAGCTTCAGGCTGATCTACTACATTCTTACTTTAGCTAATAAGAAAATATAACTTCTTTTCTATTTTTAACTTGATAACATCATTTAAACAAGTGGCTAAGGATGAGAAACGCTGGGCTGAAAGAAGCACAAGATGGAATCAAGATTGCCGGGAGAAATCTCAATAACCTCAGATATGGAGATGACACCACTCTTATGGCAGAAAGTGAAGAGGAACTAGAAAGCCTCTTGATGAAAGTGAAAGAGAGTGAAAAAGCTGGCTTAAAGCTCAACATTCAGAAAACAAAGATCATGGCATCTGGTCCCATCACTTCATGGCAAATAGATGGGGAAACAGTGCAAACAGTGTCAGACTTTATTTTGGGGGCTCCAAAATCACTGCAGATGGTGATTGCAGCCATGAAATTAACAGGCGCTTACTCCTTGGAAGGAAAGTTATGACCTACCTAGATAGCATATTCAAGAGCAGAGACATTACTTTGCCGACTAAGGTCCGTCTAGTCAAGACTGGTTTTTCCAGTGGTCATGTATGGATGTGAGAGTTGGACTGTGAAGAAGGCTGAGTGCCGAAGAACTGATGCTTTTGAACTGTGGTGTTGGAGAAGACTCTTGAGAGTCCCTTGGACTGCAAGGAGATCCAACCAGTCCATTCTAAAGGAGATCAGTCCTGCGTGTTCTTCGGAAGGACTGATGTTAAAGCTGTAACTCCAATACTTTGGCCACCTCATGAGAAGAGTTGACTCACTGGAAAAGACTCTGATGCTGGGAGGGATTGGGGGCAGGAGGAGAAGGGGACGACAAAGGATGAGATGGCTGGATGGCATCACTGACTCCATGGACATGAGTTTGAGTGAACTCTGGGAGTTGGTGATGGACAGAGAGGCCTGGCGTGCTGCGATGCATGGGGTCACAAAGAGTTGGCCATGACTGAGCAACTGAACTGAACTGAGTATACACAAAATGAGTAAATTTTGTTCCTTTATTTAGGACATGCCAGAAACGACAAATTTTCCTATAAGGCTATGGATATCAGTGTTGGGTTTTGAGGGGTACTTTGGTTCTAGAAGGTATTGATTCAATGTCATTTTCAGAATTTCTTAACCTGGAGTCTATATATTGCTTTTAAATCTATAGGTTTTTCAAATTATATGTAAAATTTCATGTAATTATATGAATTATATGTAAAATATACACACCATTGTGATTTTTCCTACAGCCAATCCTTTCTGACTACCTAGCACGCTCTTTCTGTGAACAGGACTCCATTTTCCTCTGTAATTCAACCTTACTGTCTAATTCATGGAAAATGATGAAGTTGACTCTATCTCCTCCTCCAAGAGAGATGCTGTTGTTGTTTAGAGGGTAAGTCGTTTCTGACTCTGTAACCCCATGGACTGTAACCCAGCAGGCTCCTCTGTCCATGGGATTCTCCCAACAAGAATCCTGGAGTGGTTGTCATTTCCTTCTCCAGGGGATCTTCCCAATCCAGGGATCGAACCCACAGCTCCTGCATTGGCAGGCAGATGCTTTACCCCTGAGCCACCAGGGAAGCCCAACAGAGACGCACAGGATTATTCTGTGATCTAACCAACGCGAATTAGTACAAACAGATTTTGATAGGTCTTCTGGGAAAGTCTCTCTTCTTCCTGTTCAGTCTGAAGCCTGGGAGGATGTTATAGCTGAAGCTATGCTGCTGCCACCATCCTGCTACCAAATGAAGCCAGAGACTGGGGCTGCATGAGTGGAGCTCAGAGACAGAGGGAAAATGAGTCTTGTTTACAGTATTTTAATCCAGAAGTTAGTTCTCTGCCTATATTTTCTTTCACTTTTCTAGGAAATACAATAATTTATTTATTTTTAACTATGAAAATATGATAACATATCTATAAATAGATTTTCTATACTTTAATAAATAACACATACACACGCACATTCATACTATCTTACTCCACATATTATTAGCATAGCTGACTTCTTCAACTTAAATGTTACTGGCCTTCTCTGACCTTTTCAACCTAAGGTAAATTCCCCTCTCTGTGTTCTTCATTCTGTTCATCCTACCTGTCATTAATCTCATTACCTATTTTCATATACCATATATGTGCCATATACTAGTTCTAATTTTGGTACACAGGAATTCGGTCAGTTTTCCAGTCCTTTTCAGTCAAAGTTTGCACAGTGCAAGATTACTTTTTAGGAGCTAGAGACAGGGAGAGAAAAAAAGAGAGACAGAGAGAGAGAGACAGAATGAGAGAGACAGACAGACAGACAGTAAGGGAACAAGGGGAACAAGATTTTAAAAACTGAAGATTCAAGTAGAGAGCCATGTAGTAAGTTTCATCATTGATGGAACAAATCAAAATTCTGATTACATACATACAAGAAAATACATTTAAGCAAATATCTACAGCATAGATCAGGAGGAAAAGATTTTCACGCATTTTGATCTCCATTTCAACCAAACTTAGCTGACATAATTATGGAGCCCCTCAAAGGAACTGCTGGGGTTGAGCAGCACTTACCACTTCCTTTGAACTGGCTCTATAAATGCCAAGAGTGAGTATTTTAGATTAAATGAATAGATTAATAAACATCTTTGGAATATCCATTATTAAGGTTGATTTATGTTCTCTTGCCAGCAGTAATTCAAGAAAATGCCATGCTATTCAAAAAATATTGCACGTCATTCTCACTACTTTGCCAATGTTATGACACCATGCAAGTGTGACAATATCTATATTCTTTCACTGAACTAAGTACACACAAAAGCTGATAGATATTAAACCACTTTAAGTTTGCATGGGCATCAGCACAGGAACCACTCATATTTATAACTCTGATAAATGGCCTTTCATTTGTAAATTTATAGTGTATCCATAATTTCTTAAGGGAACCAAGAGGTTCATTCAAAAAATTGCCACAACATTTATCTATCTAAAGATGATAGATATGGTTTATGAAATTAAAAGCTTTTAAAAATTAAAATGATATTGCTAAGAAAAAGGACATGTTCTTTCCTGGTTTGCTCACATTTTTAGATGATCACAACTGCACTCTCAGCAGTTACAATATTTAATCTAAATAGAATATTAATATATTTATTAAATATGCCCAAATATATTGTTGTTAGGGTTGTGAGGCATCAGTATGAGCTATTGGGCACCAAGTTCACTTAAATTTATTATTTTATTTTCTAATGCCATTCCTCTGCAGTAACCTTATGAAATATATAAAGTATCACTAGAATATAATATTTCTTATTTATATTTAGTACTAATTACTAATTACTGTATTTAGTTTTTCAAGACTACTCCCAGCAAACTTCATGGCTTATTGTAAGCACAGACTATTAAAACTATAACAAATAAAATTACTTAAATAAAAAGTATATTTGCCAAAACATCAATGTTAACTAAATAAGGAGTCCTATTTTTAATCCCAATATACACTTTGTTCAGTTGGAGAAATCAATGAAGGAGAAGATGAAAGATAACAATTAGCACTAAAGTAACCAATAAAAAAACAGAGTAGTCAAGGTTCTAAGTGCAAAAAGGCAATGTACCTCGTTACCACTGGTGATTCATTTGTCATCATTTACTACCATGAGTAGGCAGCACACACAAATCTCGGTGCTTTGGTTTTCTCTAGAGTCATTTGCTTCTTTTTAATCTATCCTATTATTATAGAATCTACCAAAGAGTGAACCTTAATTATTTGATTTGTTTATATGAACAGCAATCTCCAAATTGCAACATTCTTGAGCATTAGCTCATCCACTGCAAAAAAAATTGTTTCAAATGCTTGCAAAATTTCTATGCAACATATTTCTTACATATTGAGTGCTCTGTATTCTACTTTAAAAACAAATAATAATCAAAATAAGAAAAAACAAGCAATTTACCTACCCCTGTGGCCCGCTAGCTCCTTGTTGGCAGGAACATCCTTATCATCATCTTTGGGTCACAGCTGGCCAGCACAGCACCTGAGATATAATGTATACCTGTAAATGTGTTTGAATCAATTAAATGATACAGTGGTGACTAGAATCCACTTGGATGGTATGAATTCAATAAACAACCAATCTACCTACCTAACCTTTTCCTCTATATCCTATATTATTAAAATTTCAATATATGAGAACATTATGAGTATATGAGCAGTATATATTATTAAAGTAGCAGAGCATATGAGCATACATACTTCATATATATACATATATATGTATGTATGTATGAATGTATGTATCCCTGAGAGCTGGACTATAAAGAAGACGGAGTGCCAAAGAATTGATGCTTTTAACTGTGGTGCTGGAGAAGATTCTTGAGAATCCCGTGGACTGCAAAGAGATCAAACCAGTCAATCCCAAAGGAAATCAGTCCTGAATATTCACTGGAATGACTGATACTGAAGCTGAAGTTCCAATACTTTGGCCACCTGATGTAAAGAACTGCCTCACTGGAAAAGACTCTGAGACTGGGAAAGAATGAGGACAGAAGGAGAAGAGGGTATCAGAGGATGAGATGATTGAATGGCACCACAAATTCAATGGACATAAACTTGGGCAAACTCCGGGAGATGGTGAGGGACACAGAAGCCTGATGTGCTGCAGTCCATGGGGTCACAAAGAGTTGGACACAACTTGGTGACTGAACAACAACAACAACATATATTCTTACGGCTTCCAGGGTGGCTCTGTGGTTAAAGAATCCGCCTGCCAGGTAGGCAGACACAGGAGACTCGGGTTTGATCCCTTGGTCAGGAAGACCCCCTGGAGGAGGAAATGGCAACCCACGCCAATATTCTTGCCTGTAAAATTCCATTGACAGAGAAGCCTGATGAGCTATGGTCCATGGGGCTACAAAGAGTCAGACATGACGGAGTGACTAAAAAAGTGAAAGTGAAAGTCACTCAGCCCTGTCTAACTTGTTGCAACCCCATGGACAGGCTCCTCTGTCCATGGAATTCTCCAGGCAAGAATACTGGAGTGGGTAAGCTGTTCCCTTCTCCAGGGGATCTTCCCAACCCAGGAATCAAACCCAAGTCTCTTTCATTGCAGGCAGATTCTTTACCATTTGAGTCACCAGGGAAATTATGCACACATATATTCATATACGTTTGAAAGATAACTTTATCCTGAAAAATCATTCTCAAAAGTAATTGTTTCTAAATGCTTTCTTGTTGTTGTTTAGTTGCTAAGTCTCATCCGACTCTTTTGTGACCCCATGGACTATAGCCTGCCAGTCTCCTCTGTTCTGGGATCTCCCAGGCAAAAATACTGGAGTGGCTTGCCATTTCCTCCTCCAGGGGATCTTCTCAACCCAGGGATTGAATCGGAGTCTCCTGTGACTTCTGCGTTGACAGGTGGATTTTTTACCACGAGTCACCAGGGAAGCCTCTTCTAAATGCTTATTCCATTATACATTCTGCTTGTCTCTGGTTTCAGTGGAGGCCATACAACCCAGTGTTTGAGATCATGTACATTAGAGTTATGCTGACACATGTTCCAACAACACAAGAGAAGACTCTACACATGGACATCACCAGATGGTCAACATCGAAATCAGATTGATTATATTCTTTACAGCCAAAGAAGGAAAAGCTCTATACAGTCAGCAAAAACAAGACCAGGAGCTGACTGTGGCTCAGATCATGAACTCCTTATTGCCAAATTCAGACTTAAATTGAAGAAAGAAGGAAAAACCACTACACCATTCAATTATGACCTAAATCAAATCCCTATCAATTATACAGTGGAAGTGAGAAATAGATTTAAGGGACTAGATCTGATAGACAGAGTGCCTGATGAACTATGGATGGAGGTTCATGACATTGTACAGGAGACAGGGATTAATACCATCCCCAAGAAAAAGAAATGCAAAAAAGCAAAATAGCTGTCTGAGGAGGCCTTACAAATAGCTGTGAAAAGAAGAGAAGCAAAAAGCAAAGGAGAAAAGGAAAGACATAAGCATCTGAACGCAGAGTCCCAAAGAATAGCAAGGAGAGATAAGAATGCCTTCCTCAGTGATCAGTGCTAAGAAATAGAGGAAAACAACAGAATGGGAAAGACTAGAGATTTCTTCAAGAGAATCAGAGATACCAAGGGAACATTTCATGCAAAGATGGGCTCAATAAAGGACAGAAATGGACCTAACAGAGGCAGAAGATATTAAGAAGAGGTGGCAAGAATACACAGAAGAACTGTACAAAAAAGAGCTTCACAAACAAGATAATCACGATGGCATGATCACTCACCTAGAGCCAGACATCCTGGAATGTGAAGTCAAGTGGGCCTTAGAAAGCACCGCTACGAACAAAGCTAGTAGAGGTGATGGAATTCCAGTTGAGCTATTTCAAATCCCAAAAGATGACGCTGTAGAAGTGCTGCACTCAATATGCCAACAAATCTGGAAAACTCAGCAGTGGCCACAGGACTGGAAAAGGTCAGTTTTCATTCCAATCCCAAGAAAAGCAATGCCAAAGATGCTCAAACTACCACACAACTGCACTCATCTCACATGCTAGTAAAGTAATGCTCACAATTCTCCCAGCCAGGCATCAGCAATACGTGAACCATGAACTTCCATATGTTCAAGATGGATTTAGAAAAGGCAGAGGAATCAGAGATCAAATTGCCAACATATGCTGGATCATTGAAAAAGCAAGAAAGTTCTAGAAAAACGTCTACTTCTGCTTTACTGACTATGCCAAAGCCTTTGACTGTGTGGATCACAACAAACTGTGGAAAATTCTGAAAGAGATGGGAATACCTGACCACCTGACCTGCCCCTTGAGAAATCTGTATGCAGGTCAGGAAGCAACAGTTAGAACTGGACATGGAACAACAGACTGGTTCCAAATAGGAAAAGGAGTCCGTCAAGATTGTATATTGTCAACCTGCTTATTTAAATTTTATGCAGAGTACATCATGAGAAACACCAAACTGGATGAAGCACAAGATGGAATCAAGATTGCCAAGAGAAATATCAATAACCTCAGATATGCAGACGACACCACCCTTATGGCAGAAAGTGAAGAACTAAAGAGGCTCTTGATGAAAGTGAAAGAGGAGAGTGAAAAAGTTGGCTTAAAGCTCAACATTCAGAAAACAAAGATCATGGCATCCGGTCCCATCACTTCATGACAAAGAGATGGAGAAATATTGGAAACAGTGTCAGACTTTATTTTGGGGGGCTCCAAAATCACTGCAGATGGTGACTGCAGCCATGAAATTAAAAGACGCTTACACCTTGGGAGAAAAGTTATGACCAATTTAGATAGCATATTAAAAAGCAGAGACGTTATTTTGCCAACAAAGGTCCATTTAGTCAAGGCTATGGTTTTTCCTGTGGTCATGTATGGATGTGAAAGTTGGATTATAAAGAAAGCTGACCATGGAAGAATCGATGCTTTTGAACTGTGGTGTTGGAGAGGACTCTTGAGAGTCCCTTGGACTGCAAGGAGATCCAACCAGTGCCTCCTAAAGGAGATCATTCCTGAACATTCATTGGAAGGACTGATGTTGAAGCTGAGACTCCAATACTTTGGCCACCTGATGCAAAGAGCTCACTCATTTGAGGAGACCCTGATGCTGGGAAAGACTGAATGCGAGAGGACAAGGGGAGGAGAGAGGTTGAGATGGTTGAATGGCATCACTGACTCAATGGACATCAGTTTGAGTAAATTCAAGGAGTTGGTGATGGACAGGGAGGCCTGCTGTGCTGCAGTCCATGGTGTCACAAATAGTCAGACACAACTGAGTGACTGAACTGCAACTGACACCTGTTCAAATCTTGTTTCCACCACTGACTGTTTACAATGTTTTGGATAAGGCACTAATCTTTCTAAATACCAGTTTGCCTTTAAACAAAGACAATGTTAGTGACTTTTTAATGAGATTCAAAGAATCAAAAGAAACAATGTATACACACTGCCTGACACACAGTGAGCCCTCAAGAAGTAACTATAAAGTACTATTTGTATTCTTTCTTCCTCTCCGCCCCGCCCCACCCACGCCAGCCCTTATAAACAACTAACCTCACCCACAGAGAGGGCCTTTGCCTCTGGCTATTAGGGAAGTGATCTCTCAGTGCAGTTCAGTCGCTCAGTCGCTCAGTCGTGTCCAACTCTTTGCGACCTCATGAATCGCAGCACGCCAGGCCTCCCTGTCCATCACCATCTCCCGGAGCTCACTCAGACTCACGTCCATCGAGTCAGTGATGCCCTCCAGCCATTTCATCCTCGGTCGTCCCCTTCTCCTCCTGCCCCCAATCCCTCCCAGCATCAGAGTCCTTTCCAATGAGTCAACTCTTTGCATGAGGTGGCCAAAGTACTGGAGTTTCAGCTTTAGCATCATTTCTTCCAAAGAAATCCCAGGGCTGATCTCCTTCAGAATGGACTGGTTGGATCTCCTTGCAGTCCAAGGGACTCTCAAGAGTCTTCTCCAACACCACAGTTCAAACGCATCAATTCTTCGGCGCTCAGCCTTCTTCACAGTCCAACTCTCACATCCATACATGACCACAGGAAAAACCATAGCCTTGACTAGATGGACCTTAGTCGGCAAAGTAATGTCTCTGCTTTTGAATATGCTCTCTAGGTTGGTCATAACTTTTCTTCCAAGGAGTAAGTGTCTTTTAATTTCATGGCTGCAGTCACCATCTGCAGTGATTTTGGAGCCCAAAAAGATAAAGTCTGACACTGTTTCCACTGTTTCCCCATCTATTTCCCACGAAGTGATGGGACCGGATGCCATGATCTTTGTTTTCTGAATGTTGAGCTTTAAGCCAAGTTTTTCATTCTCCTCTTTCATTTTCATCAAGAGGATTTTTAGTTCTTCTTTACTTTCTGCCAGAAGGGTGGTGTCATCTGCATATCCAAGGTTATTGATATTTCTCCCGGCAATCTTGATTCCAGCTTGTGTTTCTTCCAGCCCAGCATTTCTCATGATGGACTCTGCATATAAGTTCAATAAGCAGGGTGACAATATACAGCCTTGACATACTCCTTTTCCTATTTGGAACCATAGTTTGTTGTTCCATGTCCAGTTCTAACTGTGCTTCTTGACCTGCATATAGGTTTCTCAAGAGGCAGGTCAGGTGGTCTGGTATGCCCATCTCTTGAAGAATTTTCCATAGTTTATTGTGATCCACACAGTCAAAGGCTTTGGCATAGTCAATAAAGCAGAAATAGATGTTTTTCTGGAACTCTCTTGCTTTTTCCATGATCCAACGGATGTTGGCAATTTGATCTCTGGTTTCTCTGCCTTTTCTAAAACCAGCTTGAAGCAATGTCACGTAGGACAGGAATATCTTTGTTTGCCTGAGGGATCTGGCCATGGGGCCTTTCAGGTGGAATTAGTGGTAAAGAACCTGCCTGCCAATGCAGGAGACCCAAGAAACACAGGTTTGATTCCTGAGTCAGGAAGATACCCTGGAGGAAGAAATGACAACCCACTCTAGCATTCTTACCTGGAAAATTCCATGCACAGAGGAGCCTGGCGAGCTTTAGTCCATGGGGTCGCACAGAGTGAGACACAACTGAGCGACTAAGCACAAAATAGTCTAATAGTGTGATTCTATGATGGGAGTCGTGGGTCATGTGGTATCAATTTTGCCTCCAAAATACTTGGAGATTGAAGGTATTAGCCCAATACTGATGTCCACAGACTATCAGCCCCACGAGAGGTACGTGATCAAGTCACAGTAAAACCTCTGGACTGCAAAGGCTCAAAGAGTTTCTCTACTCGGTAATGCTCCATGCATACTGTCGTGTGTCAATGCTGTGAGAGTAATACATCCCACCTCCAGAGGGGAGGACAATGAAAGCTCTGTGGATGGGTTCTTCTAGCCTCAGATTCAGCATTTATATACTGCTTTTCCTTGGCTGTATCTTTTCCCTATAATAAGCTGTAACCATGACTATAACAGCTTTCACTGAGTTCTGTGAGTACTTCCAGAGAGTTTTCAAACCTGAGTGTAGTTTTGGAAAATCCTCAAACGTGCATTTGGTGTCAAAAATGAGGGTGGTCCTGTGTGGAGGACTCCTTGGAACTCTGTAGTTGAGTAAATGTACAGTTGGTTAAACTCTCATATTTTCTTTCTTTAGATCTAGAAAGCCCCAAAGCTTTGAAAGATATCTTATTTTACTACTCAAGTAAACTTAACAAAACCCCCATTTAACAGTGAAAATCGCTTTAAATTGATGGAGTTTATGTATAGATGGTATGTTGGTTTATTTTTCCATGTATAAACAATAAAATCCTACTCCAGTAATAGACAGAGAAATATTCTGTTTGTTTTAGTTACATAAACAGCAATACTATTTCAAAATAAATGAGTCCCATACCAGTAAAATTTCTAAAGATCAGTAATAGTAGCTCTGTTAAGTTCAGATACTAGAAAGTTAACTTAAGAGGTACACTGGTTTTCAAACAAAATATTAATTAAATCACATGCTTCTTTTGCATCTCCTAAACATAGTACTCTAGAGGCTATTTACAAACTTTTTTCCCCCCCAAATATCAGTTTGGCAGGCAGAATTTTTAAATGGTCCCCAAATTCCCCTCAACTTGTGAACACATTTCTTGGCACCATATCCAGAACTGTGAATATGATGGGTCTTATTACCATGAATAGGTTGTATTATATAACACAGTTGACTGTAAAACGGAGATTATCTGCATGGGTCTAACCTAGTCACATAAATCTTTTAAATCTTGGTCTACAGGGACTTCCCTGGTAGTCCAGTGGTTACAAACCCGCCTTCCAGTGCAGGGGACATGGGTTTGAGTCCTGATCAGGGAATGAAGATCCCACATGCTATGGGGCAACTAAGCCCACAGCTAGAGAAGTCCGCTTGCTGCAACTAGAGAGGCCCGCGTCTCTGCCGCAGGAACTGAGGATTCTGCATATATTCTATTGACTGCTCTTTAGTCTTTCACTCTGAAAACAGTATCAGTTATATGCTGGGTTTCGTTAGCCATATAAATCCCAGTTACCATTACCAATACTGAAAAGTCACAGACGCACTCTGAATAAGAACCCCAAAAAAAGGTACTATGTCATATGCTACAGACTGAATATTTGTGTCCTTCCCAAAATTCATAAGGGGAAACCTAATATCCAGTGTAACAGTATTAGGAAGTCGGGCTTCAGGGAGGTGCTTAGTTCATGAGAGTAGAACTGTCATGAATGGGATTAGTAATCTTATCGAAGATACCCCGAAGAGCTCCCCATCTGTCTGCTTCCACCAGATGAGGGCACAATGAAAAGAGAAACACTTAGGAAGCAGGCTCTCACCAGAAATTAACTGTGCTGGCGCCGTAATCATGGGCTTCCCAACCTCCAAAGTGTGAGAAATAAATTTCTGTTGTGTTAAGCCACCCAGTTTATGATATTTTTGTTATAGCACCCCATATGGACTAAGACAAAAATGTATACATTGTCTTTTCAATAGATCATTTGGAAAACTCAACTCTCTTATCTCCTATATGGAAGGTGTTGAGAAGGTAACTCTTAAATATGCTGTGAATTATCTCCAAATTTTCTTGGGCCATTTTAAGGGTAGGAGTAGGCAGTGACTATACCTTCTGAAGGCTTATGTGGGAAACCAACATATGTTCAGTGCAGAAGACACAGAATCTCTAAGTATCTGAAGTGAGATTGGGGGTCACTTAAAAAGACTCTCAGAGTCTTTGTAAAACATGCTACTACAATTGCTCCCTGTCTCATTCCCTTTTTATTCATTTACTATAATGCTACGACATTATTTTTTATAAAACACAAATCTTAGGTTGTACCTTTACTGAAAATGAACAATTTCAATTGTCTTCAAGATAAAGGCATTAGTTCACGAATATATTAAATATTTTAGGGTTTCTCTGGTGGCTCAGACAGTAAAGAATCTGCCTGCAATGCAGGAGACCTGGGTTCAATTCCTGAGTTGGGAAGATCCCCTAGAGGAGGGTACGGCTACCCACTCCAGTATTCTTGCCTGGAAAATCACATGGACAGCCTGGCAGGCTGCAGTCCATGGGGCTGCAAAATGTTAGACATGACTGAGCATCTGAGCACTCACTCAGAGATTATGAATGGTTAGGTCCTTTTCAGAGAAGAGGTTAGGTCCTCGTAGACCTAATCCTTTCTGTGTAGCAGAATCTACAGAATATATACCCCATGGAGGGAGAGTGTTCTAAATTGAGAGCAGGAATCAGGCTTGGAAGTGAGGACTAACCTGTGCTACCCACATATCTTAGGTCTGCTGTGTACTGCTCCTTTCTCTCGAATCCTCTGCCTCAGTTATGAGTTCCTGGGCACTCAGCCCAGAGGTGACCCTCCAGACTGCAACCTGGGAGATCAGATACTAGTTAGAATATAGGGGCTGTTAATCAGCTTACTTAGTGAGACCACAATCTTGAATGAGAGAATTTGAAAGTGAAAAGCAGTTTCAAGATTTTCAAAACATTTCCAGTGAAAATGCAAAAGCGAAATGTAGATGCTAAGGAAAGAGGAACAGCATGGGAACTCTCGTGTATCTAGAGAGGGATGGAAGAGACATCATGAGCAAGGAGAGAGACAGAGCTCAGAGAGGGGCCAGGCTCTCCTGTATCATGGTATCTAACCTATAAGGAGGTGGGGCTGGAGAATATCAGCTGGACAAAAGGCACGCAGGGGTCTGTGGGCTGTCAGTCCTCTTACACAGACATTACTTGCTGGGGAGGGGACAGCAGTGGACATAAGCCTCTCAGGGAATCCCTCTTGTAAGTCTTACAGCCATTGAACCTGGTGAGGGAGAACTGAAAAAACAGAGGCTGTAGGAGCGAGGAGCCTCAAAATGTCTGTGCTGTGCTCCATCTCCCCCAGTCCCAACACACATGCACACAAGCACAACACAGAGGAGGATGGGAAAGGAAGAGGAACCTCAAGTTGAAGGCCACGGGAGGCCCGCAGCAGCTGCTCCGGCTCATATCCAGGTGGGGCTAATTGCATCAGCAAGGCCAGAGGCCCACAGTGGCCGAGGGAAGATGCCAAGAAGGATACAGGGGACAACGCCAGGGCCAGCATGCATACATGTGACCATGTGATGCTCCACACTCCCGTACCAGCTGCAATGATACACAAATTCCCCAAGGATTTGTCATTGTGTTTTTAGTGGAGCTGGAGTGGGATGGCAGGGTAAGGCACAGATGTGAGCTGTCATCCTTCTTGGGGTCATGTTAGTACAGGGTTTCCATCTGAGAGGAATGTGGCTTTACATTTTATATCCATGGTGCCCCTCTCACCCTACCCCACTCCTGGGCCTGGACAGGGAAACAAAGAAACAAGTTAACAAACAGATGATTTGACAGTAAAGACACTGAGTTATTTCATGCTATTCCATGTTGGCTTTTTATTACCTTTCAATCTGCACAGTAGGGTTGGCACTCAGGAGCAAGAATACATTATGAGAACAGCTCCATTCTCTTTGTAGCTGTGTCCCAAAATTATTACAATATCATATCATATTATTTTCCCATTTGTATGTCAGTTGCTCAGTCATGTCTGACTCTTTGCTACCCCATGTACTGTAGATCTCTTGGCTCCTCTATCCATGGAAATCTTTAGGCAAGAACACTGGAGTGGGTTGCCATTCCCTTCTCCAGGGGATTTTTCCCAACCCAGGGATCCAACTGAGGTCTCCTGAATTGCAGGTAGATTCTCTACTATCTGAGCCACCAGGGAAGCCCATTTCCTTATCTAAATTACTCAAATTGCCATAAAAATCTTTTTTTCTTTATACCTTCTCAAAGCAAATCCACTTCTTCACATACTGTTGAAAGTTACATGTTAACTCACTCAACAAACAAAGCAACCAAGAACATCACTTTTTTAAGGGTTGGTAAGAAAGATGACCACTTATACTCCCCTGCCAGCCCCGAGCATCTCTCCCAGTATCCTTTCAAGAACTCTGCCAAAAAGACACATGATCTAAAATCTTAAATTCCTATAAATCCGAAATACTAGCATAATTTCCATCACTTAGACCCTTAAAATCTGTTTTCTTTGTGGTTCCTTCTAAAATTTCAAGAACTTTCACATGTTCCATTTAGTAACTCCGTAGGTACGTGCATGCTAAGTCAGTTCAGTCGTGTTTGACTCTTTGTGGACTGTAGATCGCCAGGCTCCTCTGTCCATGGGATTCTTCAGGCAAGAATACTGGAGTGGGTTGCCATATCCTACTCCAGAGGATCTTTCGGACCCGGGGATAAAACTCGAGTCTCCTGCAGCTCCTGCGCTGCAGGTGGACTCTTTACCACTGAGCCACTGGAAAGCCCAGCTCCAAAGGTCTTGGTAGCAGCACTGTGCTGGCACAGGCACTGTACTAGCAACTACAAGTGGAGTCTGGAGGCTTTACATCCATCTCTATCTGCTAGCTGAGTGTTCTGGAACAAGTGACCTGATCTTCTGGGGTACTTTATCCATCACATTAAAGGGTGGCCTACACAATTCCCAGAGTCCCACCCTTCTCTAATATTTCCACCACAGGTAGATGGTAACTTCTCATGCTATCTTATTAACCTTTCTAATTCATGAATGTAATCACAAACAACGTTAACTGATTTGCCGAACACAGTAGGAGAACTGGTAATATGAGGAGCAAGAAATAAGCACTTACAAGAAGACTTGGATGATTCACAGTAATCATAATCAAACACTGATCATTTATAGTAGCTGCTATGAACAGACAATATACAGCCTTCAGGTATTCTTTTCCCAATTTGGAACCAGTCTGTTGTTCCATGTCTAGTTCTAAGTGTTGCTTCCTGACCTGCATACAGACTTCTCAAGAGGCAGGTCAGGTGGTCTGGTATGCCCATCTCTTTCAGAATTTTCCACAGTTTGTTGTGTTCCACACAGTCCAATGCTTTGGCATAATCAATAAAGCAGAAATAGATGTTTTTCTGGAACTCTCTTTTTCAATGATCCAACAGATATTGGCAATTTGATCTCTGGTTCCTCTGTCTTTTCTAAATCCAGCTTGAACATCTGGAAATTCATGGTTCATGTACTATTGAAGCCTGGCTTGAAGAATTTTGAGCATTACTTTACTAGTGTGTGAGATGAGTGCAACTGTGTGGTAGTTTGAGCATTCTTTGGCATTGCCTTTCTTTGGGATTGTGATGAAAACTGACCCTTTCCACTACTGTGGCCACTGCTGAGTTTTCCAGATTTGTTGGCATATTGAGTGCAGCACTTTTACAGCATCATCATTTAGGATTTGAAATAGCTCAATTAGAATTCCATCACCTCCACTAGCTTTGTTCATAGTGATGCTTCCTAAGGCCCACTTGACTTCACATTCCAGGATGTCTGGCTTAGATGAGTGATCACACCATTGCGATTATCTGGATCATGAAGATCTTTTTTGTATAGTTCTGTGTACTGAGCAACTGAACTGAAAAAACAGACACTGTGCTAAGTGCTTTACATGTTATTTTTATTATTCAGGCACTATGTCATGTTTGACTCTTTGCCACCCCATGGACAGCAGCACGCCAGGCTTCCTTGTCCTTCACTATTTCCCAGAGTCTGCTCAAACTCATGTCCATCGAGTCAGTGATGCCATCCAAACATCTCCTCCTCTGTCTGACGCTTCTCCTCCCGCTCTCAATCATTCCCAGTATTAGGGACTTTTCCAATGATTCAGCTCTTCCCATCAGGTAGCCAAAGTATTGGAGCTTCAGCTTTAGCATCAGTCCTTTCAATGAATATCCAGGGTTGATTTCCTTTCGGATTGACTGGTTTGATCTCCTTGCAGTCCAAGGGACTCTCAAGAATCTTCCCCAGTTCCATGGTTCAAAAGCATCAATTCTTTGATGCTCAGCCTTCTTTATGGTCCAACTCTCACATCTGTACATGACTACTGGAAAAACCATAGCTTTTGACTATATGAACCTTTGTTGGCAAAGTGATATCTCTACTTTTTAATACTCTGTCTAGGTTTGTCATAGCGTTCCTTCCAAGGAGCAAGTGTCTTTTAATTTATTACATGTCATATCTGGCTTAATTCTTACAGCAGCTCTATGGGAGGGGTATGCTTATTATACGCATTTTACAGATGATAAAATTGGCACAGGAGATTCAGAAATATGTTCAAAGTCACAAAGCTAGAAAGTCTCTAGTTAACTATGAAAATCCTACTAGTTGCAATCGAAACAACCCAAGCAAACACCGTGAAAAGTGCAAGACAAAAGAAATCCCCAAATCACTGTATATTAGAAATATTCAACATAACCATTTCTGGAACTAGTTAAATAAGAATGCAGAAAAGTTATTGCTCAAAAATTTTATTTTCATGAGGTAGTAGTATACAAATGCATGCCAAGTTAAAATTGGAAAGGACACAAGCATTTTTCATTCCTTCTACAGGTAAGGAAAATTAGTTAACTAGGGTAATGGCAGGACTGTGCCCAGACCCCAGATCTCCTCCTTTTCGACCCAGTGCTCTTTTTAGTGTGTTCCTAATCCTTTTTGGAAAGTCAATAGTGGTTGACAGTGCAGACTGTGATGTCAGAATGCTGTTTGAATTCACCAGCTGTGTCATCTTATGCCTCAGTTTCCACATCTGTAAAATGTCACAATTCATACCATACAGTGTTGTCGTGAGGATTACACTAATTAATACAGACAGAATACATAGAACCAGCCCTATGGACTGTAGTCTGCCAGGCTCCTCTCTCCATGGGATTCTTCAGGCAAGAATACTGGAGTGGATTTCTATGCCCAAGAACTTAAGTTTGGTCTTTATTATTACTACAGTAGCACATGTAGGGGCGGGCAGGGCAGGGGGGGCTGCTGCGGTGAAAGGGAAGCCAAAACATCAATAGGCACCCAGAAGTACAAAGGATAGAATAGAAAAGGCATGTTAATACCATTTGAGATATTCCACTCTTTCCATCTAAGAATTCTATTCCTTAGCTCTCCCCAGCACACCACATAGACAACTGGGAGTACATTTTTGTCAAGACTAGAGATAGAGGAAACACTGAAAGAAGTAATTTATGAGCCAAGTTTTAAGGAGGATTCCTAGCTTCCAGACTTAACTTTATCATTTTCAACTGGATTCTAGAAAGTCAGGTCAGATCTCAGTTTCCTTCTCAGAACTTTCCTATAAGCTTGATACTTCTGGAGGGTTTGCAAGTTTTCATTAATAGCTGCAGCCAAGAAGGAGATTTCTGATCTTAATTTTAATCATTCTAACCCAGTGAACAATATATAACCTTTAATTACCAAATCTTTTGTTTTCTTGTTTTGCATCAGATTTCCTGCCATTATTAACTTAGGCATGATTATAGGAAAACATGTGTAATTTGCAATTCAAAACAGTCTCTAATCTTAAAAGAATTTCCACGGGTGGAAGAAATGGCGCACAAGTCCCCTAGCTCTGTCCCTTGCATAGCCCACCACTTGCTCAAGGGATCCTAACTTATAAAGGAGGAGCGCTGTACAGCTTTAAAATGACTTCATTCCCATATTTACATATTTTTAATAGGGCTATGATGAATCTCCTTCCGCTTGACTCCTATTTTGAGCTGTGATATTTTAATCTCCATTCTTGCTGCAACTTAGCAGATGAATGTGCAGTGTGACAGAGCTCAGAGGAAATAGTATAAATAAAGCAAAGTGGAGCTATGACATCTCACATTTTATAGCTTTTTTATTGTAGCCGAAGCATAAACAGAGCACAGCTGTGTTATACTTACCGCTGTGAGCGCTCCCTCTATCCTCACCCCCTATTGCTTTTAAAAAGACAGAGCTCTTATTCAGAAAGCTTTGGCTGTGGGTAGCATGGCCCCACCAGGGACAGCCTCTACCCCAAACCTCTACCTTTGACTCATTTCTGCTCTTCCAGATGTAGATTTGTGGAGTTCCACATCATCCCTCTGACTGAAAAGCAACATGCCAACCACAGCCCAGCCTGTACCGCAGCAGAAGCACCCTTCTCCTACATATTGGAAGATGGCTCCAGAGCCAAAGCTATAACGTTCACTCAACACACAGATGGGCTTCCCAGGTGGCTCATTGGAAAAGAATCCGCTTGTCAATGCAGGACACGTGGGTTCAAACCCTGGGTCAGGAAGATCCTCTGGAGAAGGAAATGGCAACCCACTCCAGTATTCTTCCCTGGGAAATCCCATGGACAGAAAAGCCTAGTGGCTATAGTCTATGGAGTCGCAAAGAGTCAGGCATGATTCAGCGGCTACACGACGACACATACCCAGGGATTGAACCCAGGTCTCCTTCATTGCAGGCAGATTCTTTAGTATCTGAGCCACCAGGGAAGCCCAAGGCAGGGGATAATAATTCATCAACACTCTCTTAAGAGGAGACACACAACTAGCTGGAAGTATTCAAAAGAGTGCACTCTCTTAGTGAAAGCCCCTTTTGGAGTGTAAAAGCTGTATTTTTCACTTTCAAATGAACTATTAGTCATGTTTGGGTGAAGGTTGTAAATGCCAAGAAGACCAAACACAGTGAGAGTGAGAAGAGCGGTATTAAGATGCACAAAATCGACACCCGTGCTAACGTAATAATTTCTCAGGCTGGTTACATATTTCACAAAGGTCAAAGCCAGAGGAAAAGACAAATTGCAAGCATCTTCTACACTCTGAAGAATACGAGGTTATATACGCAGGGTTGATTGGTCCAAGACAAGCAACTGATCTAACAGTAGCCAATCAGAGTTCTTCCCAGAGATATTTTATTTAAGTAAAATGGAAAAAATCATCAGGCTTTAGAATTTCCGTGCTGTCATCGATGGTGCCATTTCCTCCCATATGGAGAAATTTCTACGGCAGCAAGAGAGAGCAAAGTCCACATCCAAAATGACACGGACACAGGAGAAGTGTACTGAGCCCTGACAGAGCATGACCCCCTGGTTCCAACCATTCCTGAGGCCCATTCAAACTCCTGCATCACCCTCAACGTAGTTATTTGCCTTCCTTGTGTTCTTTTACCCAACCAATTCCAGCTTTTTTTTTTCCCCTTAAGCTGCCTCGAATTGGGTTTTATCACTTACGAAAAAAGAATCCTATTTCACCTTCCAGAAGAAGATTCTTTTTTCATCTGGGTTAGGATTTATTCTTTCTTTTTCAAATACCACCACACTATTTATGGGAAGGAAGGAAAACCCTCTGGGCTTGTAGAGGAATATGTAATGAAATTCAAAAGACACATGCATCCAAGTGAAAAGAATATAGGGGCATAGTAGCCTCTACACCAGTGAAGTGAAATGAGAGACGGGAGAAAGAAGATTGATTTGCATCGTCATTAACATGGAAGGAGAAAAGAGGGAGAACACAATGACCGCGAGAACCACCTCCATTGACATACGTCATTGTTTCAAAACAACAGGCCCAACTGGGCTAACACAGGAGCAAAGTTGGTATCCCAAGTTCCCCAGCTATCTATCCGCCCAGAGTCACTCTTCTGCCAAGCTCATTGTTTACCAAGCTGCCAGCCCAGCCCAGGGATCTGATTAGCAATTTGCACTTTTGTGAGAGGATTAACAGAATTCCTTTGTTTTGATGTCGGATTATCAAACTGCATCTTTAAAGAGGTGTGACCTCATCCAGATTCATAAGCCTGCTCCCTCGAGAATGACTTGAATTTTCCTCCACTTGTGTAACATATAATTTCATAAAGGAGTTACTGTCAAAACATGGTACTCAATTCTTGATGTGTGCAAAGAAGCACATTTGTAATGTAAATAACCTCAGAAGTTTTGTGATATTTTAAAATAACCCATCTGGTGGGAAAACAAGGATTTTCAACCCATTTGGTTCCAGCACTAGTAAATTAGTGTGTATCTAGCTCTGATAGAACCTGCAGACAAACCTCCTTCCCCAACTAAGACTCATGATGCTTTTATTTTTAAGGGTGAGTATTTCTAATCAATTCATACTCTCAACAAATCTTTTAAAAAGAAAGCAGAACACACGAGAGTAAACTGAGGCAAACCAAAGAAATTTGATGGCTACAGCCAAAATGGTAATGATCTCAAATTGTTTACACTGCATGGTTTATACATCCAGCTTTACCCAAATATAGAGATGAAGGAGGGAAACACAATAAGAGTTTTGCATTTCTCAGTCTGTTCAGTAACCGGCAACTCATCAAAAAGAAAGTCCCTAAAATTTCCACTGAAGTTTGAAACCAGTAAAACATCCAAGGGGGAGGACATTTATAGGACAGTATGCAACAGGTTGTGGAAAATTAGCCTTCAGACTCTGCACTAGTACAATGTTTGCTTCAGATGGCAATCACAAATGAAATGCACAAGAGCAATCCAGCCTCTGAAAGGCATGCATTACTGGTGATAGAACTGCGTCTTGGGAAATACATAAATGCCCATTCAACTACAAGTGGCAAAAAGGGCAGTCCAGCCTCAGCTAATGACCCCAAAGCCAGACACTGCTACAGATCAAGGGGCAGCTTTATTCACTGACAAAGGAATGAAAGCAGTATGTTTTATAAAGAGGAATCAAGAGTATTAAATGTGTTTATTTTAAATATTAATATAGATTTGTTACCCCAAAGTTGATAGATGGGGGACTGTGCCTTTAAATTAGGGAAATTTCAACTGTAAGTGTGGCTTGAGGTAAAGAATCTGCCTGCCAATGCAGGACATGCAGGAGACATGGGTTCAAACTCTGGGTCAGGAAGATCCCCTGGGGGAGGAAATGGCAACCCACTCCAGTATCTTTGCCCAGAGAATTCCATGGACAGAGGAGCCTACACAGCTACAGTCCACGGGGTCACAAAGAGCCAGACATGACTTAGCGACTGACCACGCAGGCACACTCTAGGCAAGCCCTGATAAATAAGATGTCAAGTGTGCTGATCTGTTTGTAAATACGGCATATACACACAAGACTATTAAATCTATGGTTCTTAATGAACAGTTGTATGAATTATTGAATTCACTTGGAAAACCATTTTTAATACAATCAAGTCATGTACCCCAACTTATAGCCTGTAGGTAGAATGAGAACATATTTTTCTGAAAAAAATCTCAACTGTGACTCTGTGAATACCTCTTAAACAGCCCTCTCTTCTACTTGGAAATAGGTCTTCTATGTGGATTATTTGCAAGTCTTGCCCTATTAACTAAACTGAAGTGTTCTTTAAAAGGTGGATCATGTCTCTTATGAGCTTCCTACAGTAACCTGTGGGGCTTCCCTGGTGACTCAGCAGTGAAGAATCCGCCTGCCAATGCAGGAGATGCAAGAGACATGAGTTCCATCCCTGGGTCAGGAAGAGCCCCTGGAGGAAGCATGGCAACCCACTCCCGTATTCTTGTGTGGGATATCCCATGGCCAGAGGAGCCTGGAGGAATACAGTCCATGGGGTCGCAGAGAGTCATACACAACTTGATGACTAAATAACAACAATGATCTGCACAAAATTTGGTTCAAAAAAGTTGGATAAATAAATTCAAAAGACTTCTGTTTAACTAATAGGGCTGTGATAGATGTTATTAAAGCAGACAAATTCTTTAGGGAGAGCAGAATGAAAAAAAAAATTTTTTTTAATAACTTGACTTTAACCCCAAAGCTGCTGCTGCTAAGTCGCTTCAGTCGTGTCCGACTCTTGCGACCCCATAGACGGAAGCCCACCAGACTCCCCCATCCCCGGGATTCTCCAGGCAAGAACACTGGAGTAGGTTGCCATTTCCTTCTCCAATGCATGAAAGTGAAAAGTGAAAGGGAAGTTGCTCAGCCGTGTCCGACTCTTAGCGACCACATGGACTGCAGCCTACCAGGCTCCCCCATCCATGGGATTTTCCAGGCAAGAGTACTGGAGTGGGGTGCCATAACCCCAAAGCTACCTACATGGAATTCAAGAAGAAAACAATGTGCACTATTTATGCCTTCTCTAGCCAGAATTACAGAGCACCAGCCATAAATAACCTTGAAATATTCATTTATTCTATATATATTTATTGAATGTCTCCAATTTGCCAGGAACTATCCTGGGCTCTGGAGATACAGCAGTAAAGAAAACAGACCAAGTTCCTTGCCCTTGTGCCGCTAACATTCTAGGGAGGGAGACAAAAAATTAACAAGAGAAATGAATAGATGCATTACTGTTAGCTGTTGCTATTGTTTAGTCACTAATTCGTGTCCAGCTCTCTGAAACTCCATGGATGATAGCCTGTCCTCTGTCCATGGGATTTTTACAGGCAAGAATACTGGAGTGGGTTGCCATGTTCTTCTCCAGGGGATCTTCCAATCCAGGGGATTGAATCCATGTCTCCCGCATTACAGGCAGATTCTTTACCAATGAGATGCCAGGGAAGCCCACTAGGTAAGTTAAGGAGGTGCTAAGGAGAGAAATTAAAGCAAGGAATGATAGAAAGTGTTTAAGGGAGGATTAGATGAAATTCTACAGGAGAGGCAAGGGCCTCACCTAGGAGTCATTTGAGTCAAGACCTAAAGAAAGTGCTAGAATGAGTCATTATCAATAGCCTGAACAAGATCACTGCAGGCAGATGAGACCTTGCAAGGGTGCAAAGGTCCTGTGGGGTCAGTGCCCAGCTTGTTAGAGAAAGAGCAGCAGGCAGAGGGAGGGAGGGAGGCAGGACAGGAGTAGAAGGACAAGCCAGCAAGGAGAGGGGGCAGGGCTGCCTCTGCTCTTTGAGCATCATAGATAGGACCCCACTCAGGAAGAAAGCCATTGGCCTATCCTGAGCAGAGAAGGACAAAATCTGACTAATGTGCTTTTTAAATTAATTAATTTTTACTGGAGTATAGTTGCTTTACAATGTTGTGTTAGCTTCTATTGCACACCAAAATGAATCATTCTTACAAATACGCCCCCTCCTTTTGATTTGGAGATATATGTCCCTTCCCTTTTGGGTTTCCCTGCCATTCAAGTCACCACAGTGCATTAAGCAGAGCTCCCGGTGCTATACAACGTGTTCCCATCAGCTGTCTACTTTATGTGTGTGTGTTCATTCGCTCAGTCGTGTCTGACTCTTTGTGATCCTAGGGACTGTAGCCGCTGGGCTCCTCTGTCCATGGGATTTTCCAGGCAAGAATACTGGAGTGGGTTGCCATTTCCTCCGCCAGGGGATCTTTCCAAGCCGGGGATTGAACCTGTGTCTCCCATGTCTACTACACGGCAGGCAGATTCTTTGCCACTGAGTCACTGAAGACACGGTATCCATAGTGTATATATGTTAATCCCAAACTCCCAATTCCTCCCACCCCACGCCTTTCCCCATTGGTTTCCAGACATTTGTTCTCTACGTCTGTCTCTATTTACACTTTGCAAATATGACTAACGCACTTAACACATTCAAGGCTCACCCTGGCTGCCATATGAAAACAGACTCAAGGGGAATAAAGTCAGAAGCCCAGTAGGAGACTGGCCACAAGCAGAGATAACAGTGGTTTGGAGCAGACTAGAAAGTGGAGATGAGGAGAGGTGGTCAGAATCCTGGAAATATTTTGAAAGTAGGGATGACAGAGTTTGGCCCAAGGATTAGATGGACTATAAGTGAAAGGAGTCCAGGATGATGAAAGGTTGGGGTCTAAGCAATGGGGAGAATGGGTCTAAGCAATGGGGAAAATGGTCTAAGCAAAGGAGCTACTTGGCAGCTCCTTTCACTGAGCTGAGGAGGACTTCAAGGGCAGCAGGCATGAGGACCATGTCCATAGCTCATTTCATGCACCAAGTGGAGCTGTCAAGTGGCCATTTGGGTAGGATGTATACGGAGCTCAGAAAAGAGGTCACAATGTAAAATAAATTTATATTACAAGACAAATTTTCCTATCTCCAACCACTAAATGTGGTTGTTTTCCAATGAGTCTGTATTTAAAAGATGTGGCAGAATTTGCAGTATCTTTAAGAACAGTCTTTCAAAAAGTACAGAAATGTGTATGTAGCCATTTGATTTTAATAGAGACAATTCCTTAAAGTTCACCATAGGCAGCTAAATTCATACATAGTCAACGTATGTAATAGATGTTAAGGTAATGGCCTGGGTTTGGTGGTCTGACTTGATATATGACTAGAATTTATTTAGATAATCCAGGACAAATACGTAGCACCATGGCTAGACAGGTAGGTCTCGCTTTTTTTTTTTTTTTTTTTTAGGAATAACAAGGAAATTTACACATGCACTTCTGAGGGTCTGTTGATAAGAGCTCATGCTGAGTACATTTTAAGTTTCATGTTTTATCTTTATGATGTATGTGGAATTTTTAAAATAAATCTAAAAGATTAAATGTTTTAAAGTATTTGCTAAACTACCAGACTTTCCCCCCCAAATCTTTAGGTAAAGTTGACTTTGATCATAGTAAGATACTTTGCAATCAGTATCATCACTACCATCATCATAGCTTTTTAACTAAGCCCTACCAGGTGTTAGGCCTTGTGCATTAGTTTTATACTATATACCAGGCCCTGTATATTGTTTTGTATGTGTTAAATCATTCAATTCTAAGGACAAGCCTATGTTATTCATAAGTATTTCTTACACTAAAGCCAGATGTCTCCTGACAAAAATTTATAAATAGAGAAATGTCTTCTCCTTCAATGTGAAAAAGCAACAGAAAAGACTAAAACAACATACATAAATATATGGAGTCAGAAAAAATTGAGAAAGCTGTACTCCTGTGTACTTGTAATATATATAACTAGGAAATGCCTATCTGAACAATTATCCTATACCAAATGTCCTATACCAAAACAAATGACCCATACCAGTGAAAAGCCATCCATCACAATGAACTAAAAATAATCAGAGTTGCAAGTTAATAAAAATTAAATACCACTTGTAGAAGTAAAAAACAAGTAATTTAAAACTATTGGATTTTAGGGACTTCCATGGTGGACCAGAGATTAAGACTTCATGCGTTCAATGCAGTGGCTGGGGTTTGAGTCCCTAGTCAGGGAACTAAGATCCCACATGCCATGTGGTACAGCCAAAAAATAAATACATAAAACATAAAACTATTTGCTTTTAGTAAATAATAAGTTTTACTGTACAAAATATTGGGGAGCATAAGGCACTTTCTTAAAAAAAAAACTTTTAATCAAGTACTTATCATATATAAGGTTGACGTCCAAAAATAAAATAGAAAAATACACTTCCACAGTCTGGGGTAGTTCCTCCAAATCCTTCATCCATCTAAGCTGGCAGAGCATATCAGTGGTTTATCAGATACTGTCCACATTTGTAAATGAGCCTCTTCCTTGTAGTATTTGAGCACTGGACCATGTAAATGATTATACTGCTATATATTTAATGTAGTAGATACAAAACACGGACCCAAGTATCAACTTTAGAAAATCACAAAACTCATCAAATACCTCCTCTAAAGTCATCAAGGTAAGTAGCCTGCAAATGACAGGGTTGCTAACTACGGCACCTCTGTTAACACGATCATTCTAGTGACCCTCCACTCTTCTAATATCCTGTTCATCATACCTAGTGGATCCCGTCTCTGCAAAGGGAGACATTTCAGAATGCACACTTCTGGGTGAGCAGAGAGTCAGATGTGGGTTACCTGGGGGCTCTATCACTCCGCTTATAAATCCAGAAAGGGTCCTGGTGAAACACACAGGGGAGAAGACACACACTTCTTTGACATCTTTCATGCATCATGAAAGCTGACTCTAATTTTCTTAGAAAGACTATTAAAGGGCAATCTTTATACCTGTCATTTTAAACTAAAAACAAATAGCAGGGCTAATATATAATATACATCCTCAGTGAAATTAAGCAGGCAAAGTTTATTTCTCCAAATCCTACAATCTTCTTTGAGGACAAGCTTCTTTCTTGTTCTTCTGCCACTTCTTTCCCCAGACTGTCTCTGACCACATTATAGCCCGATTTATTTGTTCAGTGAGATTGAACTCAAGTGAACAGTCCACATTTACACTATCCCTTTGCTTTCTCTTCCTCATCAAAAGGCCCCTACTCTTTGTTCTTTTAGTCAATGCCCAAACCTTAAACTTCCAAGATCACAGCTGCCAAATGATAATACAATCAGTGCCAAAATGCCATTGGTTAAAGACAGAAACTTGAATTGCAAAGAAATCTTCAGAGGTAATTAATTCAATCCTTCTCTTAATATTGGAGTCCTCTTTGCTATGTCACTATCATCATCTCGGATTTGGGCCAACTCTACAGCCAGAGATCAAAATTCACTTAATTTTGAGGCAACACATCCAATGTTAACTTTCCTTTCCTGGTCTCAGTTCTCCAGCTACACAGAATATCTTATGTTTTACACACCAAGATGCACTCAGCTCGGTGTCCTGGGATACTGATTTCAATGAAAGCACATCAAGAGACTTCTTTGCTCCCAAGCTTCTGGTTGGGTTTTGAAAATGAGAGTCACTAGCAGGAGATAGAGAATAAGATGAGTGAGGTCAGGATACGTCTTTCTGCAGCTCTCTCCTTACAGGTAATGGTCACAGTCTGGAGGTATGTATCCAGTCAGGTGGGCCTCTCTAACCTGCTCCCCTCTGCTGATCCCCTCAGGCCCAGAGATGGAATCAACCCTGCACTTATTACCCCCAGAATATCAACCCTTGTCAATTCTTTTTATTAACAACTTTATTGGATATACTACATATACCATATGATCCACCCATTTTAAGTGTACAAGTCAATGGTCTTTAGTATGTTTGTAAAGCTGTTCAACCAGCACCACAATCAATGGTGGAACATTTTCATCACTCTAAAAACAAGCTCCACACTCATTAGCGATCATGCCTCCCCTATTTCTTCCCAATCCTTCAGCCCTAAGGCAGTCACTAAATCTGCCTGCTGTTTTATAGATTTGGCTATCTGGACATTTCATATAAGTGGAATAAACAATATATGTCCTCTTGTGACTGGTTTCTAATTCACTGAGCATAATGTTTCCAAAGTTCATTCATGTTGAAGCATGCATCAATACTTCATTTCTTTTTGTTGCCAAATAATATCCCATTGTATGAAGAAAACTCGTTTTACCTGTCCATTCATTAGTTGATAGATATTTGGGTTGTCTGTTGTCTCCACTTTCGGCTATTGCGAATACCTCTGCCATGAACTTGGTGTATACATTTTTGTGTGGATATGTTTTTATTTCTCTTGAATTAACCTCAGATTGGAGTTGCTGGATTATATGGCAACTCAACCTTTTGAGGAACTGCCTAGACTCCTTCAAGCAACCACCCACTTAACATTGCCATCAGTGATATATATGGCTTCTAGTTTCTCCATATCCTCACCAACACTTGAGACTATATCTGTATTTTATATTGTAGCTGTCTTACTGCATGTTAAGTGGTATCTCATTGTGGTCTTGGTTTTTTAAAAATTCTATTTATAGCCTTATAACGACTACCTTTATTAAATTCTCCTCAAATCATTTAAGTCCACCACGTTTTCTGCCAGACCCTGAATGACTCAAAGGCTAATCATTTTCCATATTTTTGAAGGTTGTTTTGAATTCTCTTCAAGCTAAGCAACTCCTCCTTATATGAACTCTGTTTCCAGTTTATCCTCCTAACTCACTAGTTTTAAACATTAAATTATCAATGTCCTTCAAATATTTCACCCATGAGTGACAGGTATGAACTGACCAGTATACATTTTACCAGGTGACTATCTCATTGCTTATGGACACTATATTCCTTCTATCAATGCTGTTGAAGATGACAATACCTCTTGTTTGAGCAATTAAGTCCTACCATTGGCTTATACGAAATACAAAATCAACCAGATTATCTTGATAATGTACTATCAATTCAGAGAGATTTAAAAATTAAATGGAGAATTACTTTAACACTATTAAATTTCATCACTTTAAGTTGTAGCCAACATCAAGCTTATCACTGAATTCTGAGTCATTTGCTTCACAGCAGCAAATGAGATAAAATGGGCTAACATGCCAAATATCTTTGCCAGAAAAGGTAATCAAAGTATTAGTTTCCTCTCTTTCTTACTTCATCTAAGCTCTTAATGAAAATAATAAAAGAGGATAAGCCAGCAAATACAATGAGTGGCACCTGAGTATAGACCTCTCTTTAGGTTGATAACTATACTAATTTATATCTTTTACATATGGTTCTTCAACTGCTAATTCATATTACCACTCTGTCAAGCAAACTAATTTCCGTTCTAATCTCTCAAAATTTTACAAGATATTATGAAACTACATTTTATAAAAGATGATAACTGACAATAGGGTAGCTCTATTAAAAAAAAACCATTAAGGTAATTTTCTACAATTGGTTCTTGGAGAACCCATATTGGCTTCTTGCGAACATTGTTTTCCTTCTATGTTCAGAAATGATCTACATTATAACACAATCTAAGATTTGACTGCAATCCTTAAAACATAACATTTTAAAAATATAAACTTTTATTTCATTTTAAATTCAAGGTAACATTTATTCATCTTGAGTTTTCTAAACATCTTGTCTTCTTGTCTTCTGTCTCAAATTTTACCAAAAGTGGGTTTTTTAAAACAATGTCTAAATAGTAACCACTCCCACCATCGTACACCTCCTTCCCCAAAAGGTATAATAATGGGCACTCTGACAATTCAATATTTGAGATTAAAAAAATCTAAATATGTATCACCCTTGATTGTTCTCCTTTCTATACCCCCAACAACCAACATCCAAACCTTCAGCTAGGACTACTCATAGTATATGAAATCTTTACCTTCTGGTTGCTTCTCATTAACTCTACTACTGTGTCTCTAGTCCGAGCCAGGATCACATCTAACTCAACTGCCAGAATGATTTCCCCAGTGACCTCTCTGCTTCCATTGTTATCCTCCTTCATCTGCTCTCCACCCAACAGCCAAAGCAGACTTTCAAAAAATGCACATCTGACCAAGTCACTGCCTCACTTACACCAGCTTCTCATCACATTTAGAATAAAATGTCCATTGACAGGTGAATGGATTAAGATGTGGTACACATAAGCAATGGAATATTCCTCAGCCATAAAAAGTGACCGAACTCGGTCATTTGTAGAAACGTGGATAGACCTAAAGACTGTTGTGAAGTAAATCAGAAGGAGAAAAACAAATATCATATATTAATGCCTATATGTGGAATCTAGAAAAGTGGTACAGATGAACCTGTTGGCAGGGCAGGAACAGAGATGCAGACCTGGACAGCAGACATGTAGACATGGTGGGAAGAGGCGAGTTAGACAAACTGGGACAGTAGCACTGACATACACTCACTATCGTGTGCAAACCAGATAGCTTGTGGGAAGCTGCGGTAAAGCACCGGGAGCTCAGCTCATGGGTGGAATGGTGGGGGAGGGAGGCCCACCAGGGAGGGGATATATGTATACCTGCAGGTGATTCAGTTCACCGTACAGCACAAAGTAATACAACATTGTAAAACAATTGTCCTCCGATAAGAAACATTTAAGTAACCTGACCCTGCCTTCCTCTCCAACTCCCTCTCCCTAATGTTCCCTCCCACCCTCACCATCCACCACCTGCTTAACTACACTAGCTTTTTTGCTGTTCCCAGAAACTACAAGCTCAGTGTCTCTTCTGGGACCTTACTTTTGCCATCTCCTCTCCCTAAAGTCTCCCCACATGTCCTCATATGACTTCTCATCCCTCAGGTCTCAGGTGTCATCTCCTCAGAGAACTTCACCTGCTCTCTTTATCTAAAATAACACTTTCAGTCCTACTCGCCTCTCTACTGTATTTCCTTCATTCAGTTTATCACTTTCTTGAAGTATTGTACCTTTATTTGTTTATTCCTATCTCCACCTTTAGAATCTAAGTACTTTCGAAGCAGGGCTTTTTCTATCTTGTTCACCAATACACAATCAGATGCCTATAATAATAACCCACACCTAGTGAGCCCCCAAAACACATTTTTTAAATAAATTGAATAAGAATCCCCAAGGAACAAATCTAATAATGTACATTCTGATCTTGGTAGAAACCAGGAGAAACACGCAGGGCTGAGAGCAGTTTTGGTAAATCTTCCCATCACACTGTGCTACAGGATACCCATGTGAGAGCACAATCTTCGTTCACAAACTCCATCAATCAAGAGACCAACAGGTCTGGTCTGAAGCCGCTGATATCAGAGAACCCCAGCACACGAGAGCCTTCAATCTCAAATGTGGGGCATAAGTATTTTTTTCCCCTATCTCAGCCACCACTCTCCCAATTATAATAAATGAATAAAGTAGATTGAAGCTAAGGAAAAATAAAGCAAAATTAGAAGCTGGCAAAAAGCAAACCCATTGCCTGGGGCAGCCTGGGGCTGACGGATGATGACAGCTAGCAGACAAATCCTGTTCCCCATTCTAAATTCTGTCTACTAAACAAATTAGCAAGCTCATCAATATCTGCACGGCATTTACCTTCTGCGGCAACAGCTGCTGCAGAATTGCGATGCTGACTTTTGGGGTTGTGGTCTGGCTGATGGGACACATTCACTGGCCAAGCAGGGTCGGAGATGAAAGACAACCCAATATTATAGGAGACAGTGTGGCAAGGGCTTGGAGGATAAACAGCTTGTGAGTCCTCTACTGAATCTACTACTTGCCCCTGCCCCTCCCCCAATAGCTAGATGTTTGCATGATGAGATGTGAAAAGTTCAACACCAATACAGTATACTAACACATATATATGGAATTTAGAAAGATGGCAATGACGACCCTGTATGCAAGACAGGAAAAAAGACACAGCTGTGTATAACGGAGTTTTGGACTCAGAGGGAGAGGGAGAGGGTGGGATGATTTGGGAGAATGGCATTCTATCATGTATAGTATCATGTAAGAATTGAATCGCCAGTCTATGTCTGACGCAGGATACAGCATGCTTGGGGCTGGTGCATGGGGATGACCCACAGAGATGTTATGCGGAGGGAGGTGGGAGGGGGGTTCATGTTTGGGAACACATGTAAGAATTAAAGATTTTAAAATTAAAAAAAAAAAGAGAGAGAGAAAAAAAGAAAATTTCCAATTTAACCTTTCAAAATTAAAATTTTATGAACTTGTAAAATAAATAAATAAATAAATAAATAAATAAAAAATAATAAAAAAAAGACATTAAGTAATTAAAAAGAAACTTGTGACATCCATAATCTTGTATCTGGACGATGCTTTAAAACATGATCATTTTCATGAAAACATGATCATTTTCATTCAGTGTAGAGATTATATTCTAAAATGGCAAAAATCTTCTCTTTTTTTAAAAAATGACATTATACGGTTTTCTACTGTAGCATAAGAGAAACTTTGTGCCTCATCTTCAAAGAAGAAGCGATAAGACCAAACACAAGATACACGCACATGTTCAGTCGTGTCCGACTCTGTGACACCATGTACTACAGTCCACCAGGTTCCTCTGTTCATGGAATTTTCCAGGCAAGAATACTGGACTGGGTTGCCATGACCTCCTCCAGGGGATCTTCCTGACCCAAGGATTGAACCCACATCCCCTGCGACTCCTACACTGCAGGCAGATTCTTCACCTACTAAACCACCTGGGAAGCCCAAATGCAACATCTACAGTACAATAAATACATCCTACCCTAAAAGTTGCTAATGAAAATAGCAAAGGAGGAAAGAAAGGGCTTTTATGATTAATTTTACAGGCAATGTTCTCCATGCACTTACACGAAGTTAAGGATACCAAATATTCTGAAGACATCCTGCACTGAGAAAACATAAAACTATGAGTGGCTTAGTTAATGATACAAAACAGCATTTCAGAACTGAGACTCTGACCACCATTAATTCATTAGGGGAAAGGGAACTGGAAGAGCGGGGAAGGCAGCAGACTGCCTGAGTCTATGCCCAAGCATTTTCTCATTAGAATCCCGAAATTCTTCAAAGGGTGTGTTAGCACTTGCAACAGGGGAAACTCTGCATCTCTCCTGACAAACCACACCCCTTCGTACTAAGTGACAACAAAGGGTAGAGACATCTGAGAAATGTCTGTCGAGAGAAGACAAGCCTGTTCTCACCTGAGAAAGAAAAAAAGGAGGTCATCAAGACGCTTCCTATAGCTGAAAGAACCCAAGACACAGGACAGAGAATGCCAGGTACATATCAACTTCCCACTCACTGTTGGTAAACGCTACTGATTTCAATAATCTGCACAGAGGCTGCCTCCCAAGCCTTATTTGTGTAGGTACCTCCCTCCTCCCATGTAGCTCAGTCAGTAAAGAATCTGCCTGCAATGCAGGAGACCCGGGTTTGATTCCTGGGTCAGAAGATCCTCTGGAGAAGGAAATGGCAACTCACTCTAGTATTCTTGCCTTGAGAATCCCATGGACAGAGGAGCCTGGTAGGTTCCCAGTTCATGGGGTTGCAAGAGTCAGACATAACTTAGCGACTAAACCACCACCTCCCTCCCCTAACGGCATTGCCATTCCCAGCCAACACCTGTTGACTGTCCAAACCAAACAGAAGAAGTGGCTACTGCTGGGGAGAGATGTGAAGGTTCTTGTCATTTGAGAAGATGAGCCCAGGGCAGGTGCGGTTCCTGCCTCTCCTCTGCTCTCAGGCATTGGGCGGTGATGTTGTTTAATCGCCAAGTCATGTCCAACTCTTTGTGACCCCATGGTCTGTGGCCCAACAGACTCCTCAGTTCAGTCACTCAATCGTGTCTGATTCTTTCAACCCCATGAACTGCACCATGCCAGGCCTCCCTGTCCATCACCAACTCCCGGAGTTCACCCAAACTCATGTCCATCGAGTCGGTGATGCCATCCAGCCATCTCATCCTCTGTCGTCCCCTTCTCCTCCTGCCCCCAATCCCTCCCAGCATCAGAGTCTTTTCCAATGAGTCGACTCTTTGCATGAGGTGGCCAAAGTCCTGGAGTTTCAGCCTCAGCATCAGTCCTTCCAATGAACACCCAGGATTGGTTTCCTTTAGGATGGACTGGTTGGATCTCCTTGCAGTCCAGGGGACTCTCAAGAGTCTTCTCCAACACCACAGTTCAAAAGCATCAATTCTTCAGCTCTCAGCTTTCTTCACAGTCCAACTCACATCCATACATGACTACTGGAAAAATTATAGCCTTGACTAGACAGAACTTTGTTAACAAACTGATGCCTCTGCTTTTGAATATGCTATCTAGATTGGACATAACTTTCCTTCCAAGGAGTAAGCGTCTTTTAATTTCATGGCTGCAGTCACCATCTGCAGTGATTTTGGAGCCCAAAAAAATAAAGTCTGACACTGTTTCCACTGTTTCCCCATCTATTTCTCATGAAGTGATGGGACCAGATGCCATGATCCTCGTTTTCTGAATGTTGAGCTTTAAGCCAACTTTTTCACTCTCCTCTTTCATTTTCATCAAGAGGCTTTTTAGTTCCTCTTCACTTTCTGCCATAAGGGTGGGGTCATCTGCATATCTGAGGTTGTTGATATTTCTCCCGGCAATCTTGATTCCAGCTTGTGCTTCTTCCAGCCCAGCATTTCTCATGATGTACTCTGCATAGAAGTTAAATAAGCAGGGTGACAATATACAGCCTTGACGTACTCCTTTCCCTATTTGGAACCAGTCTGTTGTTCCATGTCCAGTTCTAACTGTTGCTTCCTGACCTGCATATAGGTTTCTCAAGAAGCAGGTCAGGTGGTCTGGTATGCCCATCTCTTTCAGAATTTTCCACAGTTTATTGTGATCCACATAGTCAAGGGCTTTGGCATAGTCAATAAAGCAGAAATAGATGTTTTTTCTGGAACTCTCTTACTTTTTCAATGATCCAGTGGAAGTTGGCGCCTCTGTCCATGCACTTCTTTGGCAAAAGTGGGTTGCCATACCTACTTTATTAAGGCACTCACCAAGCTGTACAATTGATATTTATACAAATGGCAATAACCCGATCAGACTTGAGAAAACATGTGTAATTCTTTTGTGGACACATCTGGAAGAGTAAGTACCTGTAAGAGCTGATCAATGCCCATGAAGGTATGAGCAAGAGGGTGTCCTCTTGTTCACATTTCTCTGAAGTTAAAAATGAGTATGTAAACACAGTAAATGTGCATTACGGCAAACAGCAAAAATAGGATTTTTATTTTTCCACCATCATGAATTCTTACTGGCTTTCTATAGAAGTCTAAAGTATTTTTTTCCAAATTATAACAGATGTTTTCACTAGATAGTGGGCTTCCAGGGGTCAGAAACAATCTTCTGTCCTCTAAAATAAAGCTTGATGATCTCACAGATTATCAATAAATGCTGTTGATTAATGAGTATTCTACTAAGGCCAGCTAGATATTGATGATCCTCCCACTTTTCTTCCTGTCACTCACTGTACCTTTCCTTAAAATGAAACTTTTTTTAAATGATCAGGCCCTTTCTTCTTCCGTAAATAAGAGCTTTATCTAAAATGTACCACTACAGGCGTGGAGACTACATGGATATTCACTCAGGCACAGAGACTGGAGGATGAAAACAGATAACACAGAACTGGATTTTTTTTTTTTTTTTTTTTGAGGGAGAGGGGGCCCACACTGAGTGGCATGTAGGATCTTAGATGCCCAACCAGGGATCAAACCCACAATTCCTGCACTGAAAGTGCAGTCTTCCAAGTGGAGAGTCAACCACTGTATCCCCAGGGAAGTTCCAATAACTGGAGTTTGTTTTTTTTTTTTTTAATTTTTAAAAAAAAGAGCTACTACCATCTTGTCAGCAACCTCAGGTCTTTGGAACCCAGAAGACACAAGTCAGTATCTGGTGTCAGTCTTCTAGCAGGCTTAATCAAGGGAAATTTTAAAACAGTCATTTTAGAGATGAGAGCATTAATGATGACTCAAAGGAAGTAGAAATGATCAGCAAAAAAAAAAAAAAAAAATTCTTTCCCTTTTGCACTCTGAATTTTCTGTGTGACGTCAGGTGTGTGAGCAAGTTCTCTGGGTCTTACTTTCCTTATCTGTGAAGCTGCTGGATAAACCACTGAACTTCATTAACTGTCAATAATCCTAATAGGATTAAAGTGAAATATTTCTATATTTTGTGGCCCTTAAAAGCCCCAGAGGGTGCCTAGCATGTGAAATACCACTATAGCATCCTCTGTATGGAAATAAACTGTCAATAATGTGTGTTCAGGACTGCTACTCCCTCATTCCCTATTCTGAGGGCGCTGGAAAGAAGTAACTTGTGTTATTTTGCAGACCCCGACAGGCTGGTACCTTGTCACACTCCTGTTTCTAATCTTCTAGAACTCTCAAGCTGAAACCCTCTTTCAAACAGGCATTTCATGGGTACCACCAGCACTGACATCAGACCTTCAGTTCAAAGGTCACATCTCTCTCCCACTCCCCTGCCGTCTGTGTCTGGCCTGACCTCACCGAACGAAATGCCCTCTTTATCTCAAACAAGTATAGGCTGCTATGAGAAGGAGTCTGGAGAGGGAGATTATTGGTTGCAATTGTTCGAAAGATTCTAATAATTGCAAGCAAGGGATCCATCCTCTCGTGTCACGTAAGTTGGAAAATGGGTCAGACATAATGCATTTGGTTAAGTGTCTAAACTGAAAAGGTGCTATTTTATTTTAAATGGCATAGTCTTTACAAAGGCTAAGGTTACTGGTGCAATGCTCTCTCATTTTAAAATGTATCAGGGACATGCCCTCTGAGGGTCAGGCTTTCATTTGCGGATGTTAATTCTCAGCTGCCTGCTTCTCGTCCTTCATTGTACCCTGTGTCTTAGCTGGGCACGCTCCTGACTCCCTGCGCTATCCAGACGGTCCATGTAAATAGTGTTTATGTTAAGGAAGTCATGTTCAGTGTGACTGGAGCACACAGAAACTGATGTTGTTGTCACTTTAGATTAAGCTCTTATTTTAGTAAAGGAGGCAATTGGAGCAGGCAGCTGAGTGGCCGAATGAAATATTCAGCTCATTTCATTTAGAGCTGCCCGGTTTCCATTGTTCATGCTGGCAAGTCTGGTTAACCCTGTCGGTGCTGGCACATAGCAGCCCCTGACTCACTCACACACTCTCCAGCTAACACATTTTAAGTCATCCATCAATACACCTAGACGTAATCAAGTGCAAGAGGTAGGCACAGTCACCCCTGGATGCATCGTGGTGAACTCCTGTCCATTTGGGTGCCCCAAATGAATGCTTTCAAAGGGGGATATATGTGCACAGAGTCTAAATTTCCAGTTACAACTGGGAAATGGGTGAGCACTGAGATGCTCAGGATACCAGGTTTTCTTTTTTTGAGTCAGCTAAACTGTTAAAATGAAATAATGTGTTTACCAAGGGAAAATGTTGGGCTTTAAGTCCTGGGAACATGTTAAGTACTGCCCTGAGACAAGGAGCTGTTGAAAACACAGGTAGACACCAGCATCATCCCCAAACCAATGCCCTAGCTACATAAATTGTTGTTTGAAATGTACTATTTGGAAGGATTTGTGTATAGAGAGTCTTAATAATACTTTGCTACTTTCCTGGGAGTGCTGATTGTGTCCTGGCCGTTTTTTGGAATTTAAGGCACCTGTTTAGAGACTCTCCCACCATTACAGAATAATTCAGCCCAACCAAAAAAATCAGCTTTCTCTTTTTCTCCCTCTCCTCATCTCTCCTTCCCTCCTTCTCTCTCTTCCTGTCCCTACACCTTCTCCTTCCTCCTCCTCCATCCCTCCTTTTCTGGACAACTTAAATCAGAAAAGGTGATTGAGGGAAATGATACAGTAATTATCATTTTCATATGCCAAATCTAAGTTTTTCATCCTTAAGAAAATGCTTTGTAAAGTGAATGACCATCATTTCAAGATCCTGGGAGAACAGAAATTCTTCCTAGCTACAACTTACTGATATTACTTTATGTTCACATAAAGTACCAGTCATCAATGAACAGAAATAACTAATTGCTATTATGGAGTCTGACTCAACTCCAAAAACACAATGAAGGACAAATACACACCAGGCTCTGTGCTGGGCTAACAGTAACTTTAAAATTCATGGTATCTAAATATTTAATAATTATTCTGTAGATCCAGGTTTTCTGGAGCCTAAAAGCTTATGTGATTTTAGAAAGAGAAAACAAATTGAAATGTTTAACATGCAAGTGAATATTTAGTTACAATGGAAAAATCCTAACAAATTAGTACTTGAAAACACTGAGATGTATCACAAACATCACAAAATCTGGGGAAAAAACACATAATACTCATATTAATTAACTCCCTGACTGCACTTCTCTAATGCTTTTCTCTCCCACAGTTGTTAGCTGCATACTCTGATTGCCTCTTTGTAAATATTACTTTCTATAGAGAACATGGAAAGATAATCCATTCTTTTATCTAGTATGCTTACTTAAATTGTATCTTTAAATTCTTATTGAATTTGCTTTTATTTGTTTACTTATTTATTTGCTGAGCAGCATGTGGGATCTTAGTTCCCTGACCAGGATCGAACCTGCACCCCTTGCATTGGAAGCACAGAGTCTTAACCACTGTAACACCAGGGTAGTCCTTTAAATTGTATTTTTAACTATTCATAATTGTGATTCAGAAACCATGCAACTGCACAATGCAAGATGCTTGCTGTCTATATTACTCCTATAAGTTTTTACCCTAAAAACGCAGATATTTGAGAAATTCTACTTATGCAATATTCATCAAAAAAGAAAAATTACACAGTGCATTAACAATACTATGAACTGCATTAGTCATTCAATTCCTAACAGGAGAGAACTTCTATTGTGACTAAGCATTGAAACAAACCAAAATCCAAACTGTTTATAACATTATACATCTAATAACAAGAAAGGTTTTTCATAGTGTAGCTTCTGGCTCTGTACGTTTCAAATCTAGTTACAATAGGTGTCAGGACTGTAGAACGTGTCCATAGGATAATATGGCCTCTGTTTCCTTACTTGTGTGTCAAATGGCTCCAGTAAATTGGCAAAGTGGAACATCATCAATAGTGTCACTATACATGGAAGAGTAACATAGCTATGTCCCATTTAATTTAAAATCACTGTATCACCAGCTTGATCCCCCTTTGGTAGACCCCCACTACCACCACTCCAGGATTCTTGCCTGGAGAATTCCATGGACAGATTAGCCTGGCAGGCTACAGTCCATGGGGTTGCAAAGAGTTGGACACGACTGAGTGACTAACACCACCACCAAAATAAAGCCGTTATCTCTCCAGTGCCATCACAAAACAGAAAAGGAAGGGGGGGAGGATAAAGTGAAGGCACTGGTCATAAGCGATTGCAGTGAAAATAGCTTAGATTGCAAATTTTACAAAATATATGGTTCTTTGAATACATGGCCTATACAGCATCTCCAAGCCTGGGAAAGAACTCATAGGAATGAAGGGCCCTGAAGCTTAGTTTTCCCTCTAGTGAAATAGTTTAGTTCTTTTCTGATTGAACAAATTTTTAAAATAATAAATATCAGATATTTGTCAATAATCATAATTATAAATATCTATTAAAGGAATCTTATTTTAAGACATAGAGTCCAATTGGTAATTAACAATAATTGAAGAATTCAAAAAAAATACAAGAGAATGGTATTTGGAGCAAATTTTGTTTTTGGAATTATAAAACTGTTAGTACCAATTTTCTAAAAAAACAAAGACCTTCTGCATCTGAAGTATAAACAAAATGTGGGATTAAACAAAAAAAATTTTTTTTAATTGCCACATATTTCAGCTGCTAAAAAACAAGATAGCTGTTGAGAAGAGCATGCTGAGTTAGCCACTGGCAGGAAAACTGTGGAAATACACATTTGGAACTCCGTTTTCCAAAGAGCCTATGGAATTAAATAAGAGAAGAAAGCAATTCCAAAATTTAATTTTGATAGAATTTTCTCCTCTGCTGACTCTCAGAAATGTACAAATTGCAATCTTATAACACATTATCTCTAAAAACTGCAAATACCTTATGCGTGTTATATGAACAGTTACAGCATATTTTTCCATTAAACAAAATATTAAATCAAAACATTCTATGTACTCATAATATTAAAAAAAGCTTTCTAATTTTTAATATAAGGTTTTCATAGTGAGTTCATTCATTTGAATTATCTTTGAATATGCATTAGAAAGATATTAATTCTATACACTCATATTGACTAAAAAGATAAAACATAAACTTGGAGTCAAATGATCAATGCTTAAATCCAATGCATAACTCAGCATATTCATTAAAGCAGCTAAATTTATTAAAGTTTTTACAGACTTCTCAAACTATTCATTGAGAGTTTAGGGGAAAATTGATCTTAGATTTATGAATCAAATTCCATTTAAAACTTTTGAGATGGATGCCCCAATCTCTAAAGTGGGTGAAATGATCAGTTTATTAGCTTTTCAAACTTGCATGTCTTTCTTTTTTTTTTTTTCTTTTATTATCCATAAATTATTTTTTTTTTATTTTTTTTAATTTTAAAATCTTTAATTCTTACATGTGTTCCCAAACATGAACCACCCTCCCACCTCCCTCCCCATAACATCTCTGTGGGTCATCCCCATGCACCAGCCCCAAGCATGGTTTGTTTCTTTTCTTCCTTCCGCCTCCTTTACTTTCTTGAAACCGTACGAACTGGGTGGCCCTGCCACAAAATTCTTAGCCAATGAAATGTGAATTATTAAAAAAAAAATATTTCAAGACATCAAGTTTTTGAGGGAGGGTAGAAGAAGAATTAAGACTTTTTTAGAAAGTTGCTGAGGAATAGCAAAGCTAAAACCAAAGCACAAACTCTCAAAGGTTAGAAGAAGCAGAACTTACTGAACAGAATCAACTATATTCACCTGAAAGTCAACAACAGGGAACATCCAAGTCACTCCAACACATATACCAACAGCCCAAATTTGTACCTGCCAAGTCTACTTTCCTCTTTCACTTCTCTGATATCTTAATCTAAATAGACAAAATGCTTCATTGCAATAATATGGCTACCCCAGATATATCCTAAATTCCATTTGCTATAAAGAAAAAAAATGGAGAAGGCAATGGCATCCCACTCCAGTACTCTTGCCTGGAAACTCCAATGGATGGAGGAGTCTGGTGGGTTGCAGTCTATGGGGTCGCTAAGAGTCGGACACGACGGAGCGACTTCCCTTTCACTTTTCACTTTCATGCATTGGAGAAGGAAATGGCAACCCACTCCAGTGTTCTTGCCTGGAGAATCCCAGGGATGGGGGAGCCTGGTGGGCTGCTGTCTATGGGGTCGCACAGAGTCGGACACGACTGAAGCGACTTAGCAGCAGCAGCAGCAGCAGCATAAAGAAAAAAACAGCCAACCCATTCACATGTAACACACACACACACACACATGCATGCGTTTTGATGAGTTTTTTGTAAGTTGTAAATTTCCAGAGGTTCAAACAACATATGCAACAGAAATGAAACTTTTTATCAGACAAAATATTTTAACAACGTCTGACAGAAAAATGACACAAATGTCATTGTCTAAACCAGGAGTATGGCCTGTGATCCAAATCCAGCTCACTAACTTTGAAATAAGAATGGTTTAATGAAAGAACATTTATAATCAATTTGATGATAGAGAACATTACCACTAAACTACGACTAGGTGCAATGTCTCTGCTCTCAAAAACAAATACACTTTTTCTCATTATTAGACTTCTACATTAAAAATTTACTCAATCATTGCATTTTGAATTATATCAATAAAATATTTTTGGAAAAAATTTTTCCTGCTCTTAAAATGGTTACATTATATCCTCAATTTCACCGGCTAGCCTACAAAATCTAGAATATTTACTATCTGGTCCTTATAAGAAAAAGTCTGTGGATACTTAGTCTATCTAAAACAATCTAATCTACAAAATTGTTTTAGCCTCATATATTCTAGCCCTTATAACATAGGTATGTATCCATGTGGAGAAGGCAATGGCAACCCACTCTAGTACTTTTGCCTGGAAAATCCCATGGACGGAGGAGCCTGGTAGGCTGCAGTCCATGGAGTCACAAAGAGTTGGACACTTACTGAGCTTTCACTTTTCACTTTCATGCATTGGAGAAGGAAATGGCAGCCTACTCCAGGGTTGTTGCCTGGAGAATCCCAGGGACGGTGGAGCCTGGTGGGCTGCCATCTATGGGGTCGCACAGAGTCGGACACAGCTGAAGCGACTTAGCAGCAGCAGTAGCAGCAGCAGCAGCATGTATGCATGCATTTAGAATGCATAGTATAACTACTCTCATAAAAGACTTACAACTATCTCCTGTGTGTGTACTTAGTTGCTCAGTCATGTCCCACTCTTTGTGACCCTTTGGACTATAGCCTGCTAGGCTACTCTAACGATGGGTATTTTTAGGCAAGAATACTGGAATGGGTTGGCATTTTCTCCTCGATGGGATCTTCCTGATCCTCCCAACTACTACCTCCTAATGCTCCCTAAATCATTACCAGGAGAAGACCACAATAATAACCCCTGAAAAATAGACTTCTACGGAGAGTTCACAATTACAGATCACACTTATCTAACCTTCATAGTAAAATGAAAAAGAAGCACTGATTTTACCCTACAGTTTAGTTTTTAAAAAACAAAATTATAATGTCCAATGTTAGTGGAAGTGTAGACCAAAAAATCCATTTCTATATTAGCTACAGCAGTGTTGGATGGCACAGTCTATCTGGAAAGTCTATCTAGTAACAGATAACAAAATGCATTAAAATACTTAACACAATTTGATATAGTAAATAAACTTTTGTGAATCCAAAAATATGAAAACATACATAAAGATGTTCAATAAACCATTACTTGCAACTGTGACCTGACGCTACCATTTTTTTCTTACTAATAGCCCTCAGTTCAGTTCAGTTCAGTTGCTCAGTCGTGTCCGACTCTTTGCGACCCCATGAATCGCAGCACGCCGTGCCTCCCTGTCCATCACCAACTCCCGGAGTTCACTCAGACTCACGTCCATTGAGTCGGTGATGCCATCCAGCCATCTTATCCTCTGTTGTCCCCTTCTCCTCCTGCCCCCAATCCCACCCAGCATCAGAGTCTTTTCCAATGAGTCAACTCTTTGCATGAGGTGGCCTAAGTATTGGAGTTTCAGCTTTAGCATCAGTCCTTCCAAAGAACACCCAGGGCTGATCTCCTTTAGAATGGACTGGTTGGATCTCCTTGCAGTCCAAGAGACTCTCAAGAGTCTTCTCCAACACCACAGTTCAAAAGCATCATTCTTTGGCAATCAGCCCTACCATCCATCAAGTCATAGAAGGGAGAAATCTTGGCCCTATTCTTTCCCTCACACTAAGAGCCAATAATTTCTCCCCCTTAGTCTTCCACATCTTTTCTTCTTCATCTCTATAGCTACTATGTTGGTTTAAGAACTTGCTATCCTCTTCTGGATTCCTGCAGTATCATCTTGGGACTAGATCTGGAAAATGAGATCTAAGCTTATACAATTTGGGGACCCTTTAAAGAAAAAGAAGGTAAAACTGTAAATGCAAAAGGTTTGTCACCAATGTTTCTCTCTATGAGAGAAGCATAACAGAGGGGTAGTAATATAGAAATAGAAGTGCTCGTAATCAGCTGAAGCTAAAAGCTCACACTTCTGGCAAATTTTATGAAAACACAGAACCGCAAGAATACATTTTGGAGTCTCCACCAAAACTGCTAGAGGTTCTTGCAAGCCAAGTGTGTTTTGTTTTGTTTTGTTTTTCTTTTTTTTTAAGCTTTTTGGTATATCTGAACCCTTACCAAATGCTTGAATCCTGAAGCTTACAATTTCTAAGCCATCCATCCCATCATATTGCTGATAAATCAATTTTTCTAAAATGCAGTTCTAAACATATTTCTGCCCCATTTGTAAACCCTTCTTGCCAATAGGATAATCAGTACAAAGCACTCCATGATATCACCTCCACCTACTTTTCCAACTTCATTTTCTAGGCATGCTGCAGTATTTACAGGTCCTTATGATGCTATTTCAGTCATACTATACCTTCACAAATGTTCCTGCTTCTAACTGTCATGTATTTTCTTCTCTTTTCTGGCTAGAAGATTTCTTCTTTTTTTCTGTTAAAATTCGTTACAGATCTGAAACTAGAGTTGAAAGCAACTTCTTTGGCCCATTCTCGTCCAGCTTTGTACTTACCATGCATTACAAGGACTTATCATGGTCTGTTTTCCCTAATAAATTATAGTCTCCTTCAAGGTGGAACCCCTGGCCTAGCCATCTTTATTTCCCAAGTGCCTGCATTAAGCACTCAGTAATCCTCAGCTGAACAAATGAATGGAAAAGGAAGAGAAGCAAATATACTAAAAGGTTACTATTATTGCTTTTGGTTATTGGCATTGTTAGTAATTTTTTACCCTCATTTTAAAACATTTTTGCTATTTGGCTATATATGTTTTATAGTGGGAAATCTAATTTATAATAAAATATTTCTTTGAGGTTTCTTGTGATTTTCTTTAGATCTAGTATCTAATTCTCTTAATTCTTTGCACACCTGTGCCAGGCTTATTTAGAGGGCCAACAGTCTACCTTACTTGAAATAATGTTGAGATTCCTATACACAATTAGCTAAATACATATCATTAGTGCAGCTTCATTAAAACATATTTTTCTTAAATATTTCTCAGTATACATATTTCTCAGTAAGTGAGCATTTATTAGAATTTTGGCAAGAAAAATCTTTAAATGGACTTATTTCCATAGGTATATATTTCAAGCACTAACTGAAAGGGATAATAAAAATGTTTTGCCATCTGGAATAAAACAGCACTAAATACTACAAGACTCAAATTATGTTCATATTCATGAAGACACATTTCCGAATCACTATTATAATTCCTATCTTCCACATAAGATGCACTAAAGAATTGTTTTTATAAGGAAAATATCCAAAACAATCTGATAATTTTCCTAAATATAACCCTCATGGAAGCTGAATATATTTTAGTAAAGCTATCATTATCATTATCCAGTAAATGCCTGCAGGAACTTCAGAGCAAACATTTTATTCATTTTCTTTCGCATGATCTAAATATGTTGCTTTATTACACATTGTTTAACTATGCTCTACATGAAACAGACCACGTACACATGGCATATGTAGATATGAATACAGGTCAAGAGCACCCCAAATGCAAACCACAGGTCACAGGAATAACATCAGCAAACTCACACTGACACCATTTTAGTAGTTTCAGATCCAGTTGAATTCTTCACAATCTATACCTCTAGTTCAAGTACAAATTCATTTTCTAGCCTAGAGTATTACAGTTTTAGATGAACTCCTTCACAAACCTGTTCCTTTGTGTAAGGTATAAAGTGTAAAGTGACTCCTTTGTGTACGGTGTAAGGTTATTACAAGCTCATGAGATAGTTTGACCCATGTCTTAGTCTGAGCTCCTTCTTTGGGTGGATCCATGCCCCAGCCAATCTGATCGGATGTTTAAAGGAAAACTAGCATTCTCCTCTTTGCAGAGGACTGCATGCAAGAGTTGCCTGAGATGAAGTGTGGCACAGCAGAAAGAACTCGGCTATAGAGTCACAATGTCATGGCGCGGAATCTCCACAATGGCATTTCAAGGGCTGCGTGACTTTCAAGTTATTGAACCTCTTTGAACCGTAGTGTTATGGGCTGAATGGCGTCCCCCTCCACCCCAAATTCACATGATAAAGTCCTAACTTCAGGTATCTCAGGCTGACATTTGTTTGCTTTTTTTTTTCCTTTTTATTTTTTTTAAACACTAATATTTTTCTCATTAACAGACTTTATTTCTCGGTCTTAGGTTTATGAAAAAATTGAAAAAAAACATAAAGAGTTCTCAAATACTCCCTTCTCCCCACCCTCAGTTTACCCTGTTATTAACATCTTACACTGGTATGATACTTTTTTTTTTTACAGTTGATGAACCAACAATGAAATGATTATTAACTAAAGTCCATTGTTTACATTTGACTTCTTTTTTTGTGTTGCATGCTTCTATGTACTTTGACAAATACAGAATGGCATGTCTCCACCATTACAGTATCATATATCATATGATAAAGCTTAACTGCCCTAAAACCCCACTGTGTTCCATATATTCATTCTTCCCTTTGTGTCTCCTTTCTCTATCTCTGTAGTGTATATATATATATAATATAGTAATATAAATTACCCTATGTTTTTAATTTCAAATTCCATTTGTTCATGTGGTATATGGGAAATCGATTTACTTTTGTATATTAGTCTAATCTAGAAGCAATACTTATCCAGGAGTCTTTTTATAAATTATTTTGAATATTCTACATAGACAATTATGTAACCTGTCAACAGTTTTCATCTTTCTCTGTCCCTATCTGTGAAGTGAAAGTTACTCAGTCACATCAAACTCTTTGTGACCCCATGGCCTATACAGTCCATGGAATTCTCCAGGCCAGAATACTGGAGTGGGCAGCCTTTCCCTTCTCCAGGGGATCTTCTCAACCCAGGGATCAAACCAAGTCTCCCACACTGCAGGCGGATTCTTCACCAGCTGAGCCACAAGGGAAGCCCCTTCCCCATTTGTGTGTACACATACATATTTTTTCTTGTCTTAATACATTAGCTAGGAATTTCCAGTATGATGCTGAATAGGAGTGGTAAGAGGAGACATCATTGTCTTATCCCACAGTGATAGGAGAAGGAATCTAGTTTCTTATCATGGTGTATGCTTTTAACTGTAGGTTTCTCTATTCCTAGATGATTGAAAGTTTATCATGAATGGGTGTTGGATTATGTGAAATGCTTTTCTGTATCTATTTTTATAATCATGTGATTTTTCTTCTTTCAGGTCAGTTCAGTCACTCAGTCGTGTCCAACTCTTTGTGACCCCATAAAGCGCAGCACGCCAGGCCTCCCTGTCCATCACCAACTCCTGGAGTTCACCCAAACCCATGTCCATTGAGTTGGTGATGCCATCCAACCATCTCATCCTCTATCATCCCCTTCTCCTCCTGCCCTCAATCCCTTCCAGAATCGGGGTCTTTTCAAATGAGTCAGCTCTTTGCATCAGGTGGCCAAAGGACTGGAGTTTCAGCTTCAACATCAGTCCTTCAGTGAACACCCAGGACTGATCTCCTTTAGGATGGACTGGTTGGATCTCCTTGAAGTCCAAGGGACTCTCAAGAATCTTCTCCCAGACCACAGTTCATCAATTCTTCTGTGCTCAGCTTTCTTTATAGTCCAACTCTCACATCCATACACGACTAGATTTTTCTTTTTTTAGCTATTAATATGATAGATTATAGCAATTGATTTTTGAATGGTGAATGAGAGTTGCATATTTTTTATATACGATACTGGATTCAACTGCTAGATATTTTGCCTACTTTTGATATTAGGCTAATGCTAGTATCACAGAATGAGTTTGGAAGTGTTCCCTATGATTCTATTTTGTGGATCAGTTAGTATAGAATTAGTATCACTGTGACCTTTAAAAGTGGGTCATTGCATATATAATTAGTTATGCAAAGATGAGGTTATTAGCGTGGGCCCTAATCCTATATAGGATCTTCCCAACCCAGGGATCAAATCTAGGTCTCCAGCATTGCAGTTGGATTCTTTACCAGCTGAGCCACCAGAGAGTACAAATAATTAATTTAGCCACTAAGTTGTGCCCAACTCTTCTGACATCATGGACTGTAGCACACCAGGCTCTTCTGTCCATGGGATTTACCAAGCAAGAATACTGGAGTGGGTGCCATTTCCTTCTCCAGGGGATATTCCCTACCCAGGGAATGAATCTAGGTCTCTTGCAGGCAAATTCTTTACCAAATGAGCCACCAGGGAAGCCCAATCCTATATAACTGGTTTTCTTAAACCAGCACACCTAGTTTCCTCAAATGTTAAATCCTTAACATGAAGGATGCACTGCCAGTATACAGATTTAAACCCACAACACAGATACTCAAAAAAGGGGAGGCAATATTTTTTCTCACACAGGATGTAACATTTGAGGTATTTCATTTCCTTGAATCCTACTTCTTTCTCCATTCAGACAAGCTGCTAAATTATTGGCAAGAACTGGGAGATTGGGATTTTGACATATATATATATATATATATATACACACACACACATACATACAAACACACTACTATCTATTTCACACTATGTATAAAATAGACAACTAATGAGAACCTATTGTATAGAAATAAAACTCTACTCAGTGCTCTATCTTGACCTAAATGAGACGGATATCTAAAAAGGAGGGGATATATGTATACGTAGAGCTGATTTACTTTGCTGTACAGTAGAAACTAACACAGCATTGTAAAGCAACTATATTCTAATAAAAAGCTTTTTAAAAAAGAAAAGAAAATTGTTGGCAGAGGAGGGAAGCATGGGGGATGTAGGGGTGTCAATTACTGGTTTTTGAGTTTCAAAAGTCTAAGACCCTCTGGGAAATCAGAATGACTCTCACACATTGAAAATAGACTTCAAAGAAATCCTCGTATTTACTGAGCTAAAATCATATTTAGGTACTTTTGAGTGGAAGATAAGGTAGTCAAGCCATGTACAGATATTAGTGAATCTAGAAGCAAGTTACCGATGGGGTGGCTAAACCTTTACCCCTCCCCCAACCCCTCTCCTCTTTCTGCTGCTGCTTACTAGCTTCAGTTGTGTCTGATTCTGTGGGACCATACGGACTGCAGCCCACCAGGCTCCTCTGTCCATGGGATTCTCTAGGCAAGAGTACTAGAGTGGGTTACCATGTCCTCCAGCAGGGGATCTTCCTGACCCAGTGATCGAACCTGGGTCTCCTGCATTGCAGATAAGAGTCTTTACCACTGAGCCACCAGGGAAGCCCCTAACTCTTCCTAGTGTAGCTGACTTGATCAGATGTTAAACTAGGAGATTCAACTAAGGCACCTTCATTGAACAGGCATGAAATTCCAAAGAAAAGGGCTAGACCAAAACCAAAAATTTTTTTAAAGGCCTAAGAACTGGCTGCATGCATGCTAAGTCACTTTAGTTATGTCCAACTCTTTGAGACCCTGTGGACTGCTACGCTCCTCTGTTCATGGGATTTCCCATGCAAGAACACTGAAATGGGTTGCCACACCCTCCTGCAGGGGATCGTCTGAGTCTTTTTTGTCTCTTGCATTGGCAGGCAAGTTATTTAATACTGGGAAGAACATGTTGGATGGCTCTAAAACCCAACAAGAAAACATAAAGGATCAAAGGAACAGAGGTGAGGAGAAGCATTATGGAACGGTTCTTGGATTGAGCTGCTGCCCTGTGACAAGCCCCTCCTCGCTGAAGCAGGTGGGATAGAAGGGGCTATTTTCTCTCTCAGGTCTTTAGGGAGGCCTCAAAAGAACAGTTTAGATGGCGTGGATGTGTCCCCTGGAGCTTAGGAAACCTGAAAGATTGCAGACTGGCTCCCACCTTGGGAATCTCGAGGACAAGAAGGAGGTAAGGAACAACTCAGTAATTTGAGAAGCACCCTTCAGCCCTTGGAGGTTCACGGGATGCATGTTTTCATGATGCAAGCGTGAGCCAAGGATGACAGAGCCAGCCTGAAGCCCCAGATGGCCGCCTGGAAGTATCCTTTATACACTCAATATGAGTTCATGTGGGATGGACTAGCCGAGAACCAGGAGGTGAGTAGGGAGTGGACACCTACAGGAGAAGCCCTGTCCAAGCCAGGAGAGTTGAATACAAATGGGTCCAGCAGGGGAGCCACCAAAGTCCCCCCAAACTAACCAAATGACTCTCAGTTTTAAATATCTGCCAGGCCCTGAAACCTAGAGCCAGGTTAACATAGTACCTGTTCACATAAAGAACATCCCTAAGCCACTCATTTCCTTTTCTTTCCCTTGTTTCAATCCCTTAGGATTTAGTGATAGCAGCCAGCAAATGGGGGAGGAAGTGACAGACAGAGAAAGAAAACAGCACACCCTCTCCCTCTGCAAAAGCCCAATCCAAATATGGACCTCAGAGAGGGGATGAGAGATGATTTGATATTAAATGAACTTGCAAGCGACTATTATAGCCTGAGATCAGACCATTCTAATTTCTGAATGTAGACAATGTGTATGATTTAAAGTGTAGATAGAAATTTTTTTAATCTAAGAGTAATCTTACTAGGTATGGAGCCTACTTGAGGCCTAAATTTCATCCAGAGGCAAGAGAATACCCACTTCCCTTTTCCCAGTGCATTTTAAAGAAACAACAGGAAAAAAAAAATGTAAATTGTGTTTAGATTGATTTCCTAAGTTGTGCTATTCAAAATACTGTAACAGGGCTGTTCAGTCGCTCAAAGTCATGTCCAGCTCCTGCAACTGCATGGACTGCAGCACGCCAGCCTTCCCTCTCCTTCACTATCTCTTAGAGTTTGTTCAAACTCATATCCATTGAGTCAACGATGCCATCCAACCATCTCATACTCTGTCACCCCCTTTCTCCTCCTGCCCTCAATCTTTGCTAAATACGATGGTAGAAAATAATGGCAGATGGAATGGATTTTCTTTCTTGGATGAGGTCCGGACCTTGGAAATGACTAAGTGATATACTGCAGGTGGACCTGACCAGGTCTGCCAAGGACTGCCTGGAGTAGCATGACACAGAAACAACAGAACAAGGCCCAGGGGCGTCATGGCATCATGCAAGGAGCACAGAGCTCTATGCCACCCCAGAGACTTTCTTCTGGTTCAGCAGCAGCACACCCTCATGCGTCCAGGGAGTATCTGGAAGAAGCCAAGAGAAGGAAAGGAAAAGATCCTCAAAGGAAGATCAAGGTGTGCCTCAGCAGTGGCCCACGAGTGCTGACGAAGGATAAGAGGACAAACGTGACTCGTGGAGAGATGACAGCCTAGGAGCAGATACGTTACCCCTCACCTTCAAAATCTTACCTAGAATTAGGATGCAACCTCAAATTGCTTCCACGTGGCTACATGAAGGGCTAAAATATAATTTAGGTCTAACTATAGAAAATAAAACAAGTTACATTCCTTGCACACTCAGTTGTATAGACACATACCTGACACGTGTGGTGAAGCTTGTCCCAGACTTCTAAGGATCCTCCTGAAGTGTGTCTTTACACCGTGGATGGTTAAGAAGCCTAGAAGAGAATCAAGAGCTAAGTCACTTTGAGGCAGTTTCTTGGAGTGAGGAGGTTGACTCTTAAATTTTGGCTGTTTGGGGAAATGCCAGTGGATGGTGTTCAACTGAGCCTGACAGACTACGCAACATCCGTTACTACAGAACTCTTAAATTCCATCTAGAACATTATAGAACCATCAGCAGAAGGAAAAAAACAATAGAATGAACCAGCTTGTTTGGTCTGTTTTTGAAAATCAAATGTTCCAAATCCCAGGAGAAAACATAGGAAAGAAGAGGTAAAATGGGGAACTTGAGGTTCCTATCCTAAAAACTCTGGAATTTTTAAAAGCATCAAGTCCATTTCTAATGAGAAAGTGAAAGTAGCTCAATCGTGTCTGACTCCGAGACTCCATGGACTGTAGCCTGTCAGGCTCCTCTGTCCATGGAATTCTCCAAGCCAGAATACTGGAGTGGGTAGTCATTCCTTTCTCCAGGGGATCTTCCCAACTCAGGGATCAAACGCAGGTTTCCTGCATTGCAGGCGGATTCTTGACCATCTGAGCCACCAGAGAAGCCCAAGAATACTGGAATGAGTAGCCTATCCCTTCTCCAGGGGATCTTCCCAAGCCAGGACTCAAACTGGGGTCTCCTGCTTTGCAGGTGGATTCTTTACTAGCTGAACTACCAGGGAAGCCCGTTTCTAATGAGAGAAGAAACATAAATCCAAGTAAGGGAATAGACTGTGGTAGGGGGTCCTATTTTAGAGACAGCGTTCAAGGGAAAAGTCGCTCTGCTAAGGTAACATTTGTGCAGAGACCAGGACAAAGTGAGCAACGGGACAGAGGCACTTTCCGTGCTGTAGGGACAGCTAGAACAAAGGCCCTGTGGAAAGAGCCCAGGAACAGCGAAAAGGCCACTGTGCCTGCAGTGGGACATGTCCCGGAAAGACAAGCAGCACGTGGAGGAAGTAGGAAAGGGCCAAGGAAAGGCTTTGAATTTTAATCTAGAAGCCATTAGAAGGCTGTCTTTTTCCTTAATCAAATATTATAACGTGACACCACTGTGTATTTGCATGCATTTCTCAGAAATATACAGAGAAATCCCCTATATCTTTTACCCTGTTTCCCTCAAGGGTGACATCTTACAAAGCTATAGTCCAATATCAAAACCAAGAGATTGACATTGATAGAGTTAAGTTACAGAAGATTTCCATCACCAGAAGAGTCCCTAAGATTGTCTTTTTATAGCCCTCCTATCCCACTTCCTTCTTAAACCCTGGAAACCACTAGTGTACAATTTCTATAGTTTCGTCATTTCAAAATTACCATACAAATGAAATCATACACAAATCTCTGGTGATTCATCCAGGTTGGGTATCAATACTTTGTTCAGTTATATTGCTCAGTAGTAGTCTATGGTCCAGATCATTTAACCATTCACCCACTGAAAGGCACTACAGTATTACACTATTTCTAGTTTGGTGTTATATAAGCAAAGCTACTATCAACATTGGCACACAGGCTTTTGTGTGAGTAGAAGTTTTCCTTTCTCTGAGATAAATGCCCATGAGAGCAACTGCTGGATTCTATGGTGATTATAAGTTAAGTTTTCTTTAAAAACCTGTCAAACTGTTCTGTAAAACGTTCTATATCATTTTACATTCCATCAGCCATGCATGAGTGAGCTAGTTTCTGCGATCCTTGCCAGCATTTGGCATTGTCACTATTTCTTATTTTAGCCATTCTGCTTTTCTCTAATGATTAATGATGTTGAACATCTTTTCATGTGCTTAGATGCTAGCTGTATATATCCTTTCCTATGAAATGTTCCTTCATGTCTTTGGTCTATTTTCTGATTGGATTGTTTCATTTTTTTTTATTGAAGTGTTTTTAAAGATTATATTCTTAACAGTAATCCTTACTACAAGACTAAATATATAGTCTGAAACTACTTTCTCACAGACTGTAGCTTATCATATTCTTAACAGGGTATTTCACAGAACCCAGTTTTCTGATTGGATTGTTTCATTTTTTTAATTGGTTTTGAAAGATTATATTCTTAATACTAATCCTTACTTCAAGTCTAAATATATAGTCTGAAGCCACTTTCTCCCAGCCTGTAGCTTATCATATTATTAACAGGGTATTTCACAGAGCCCAAAGTTTTTAATTTTGCTAAGTTGAATTTATCAATTTATCATTTTATAAATCATGGTTTTGATACAAAGTCTAAAAATGCGCTGTCTTGCCCTGGATCCTGAAGACATTCCAATTTTTTTCATAAAAACTTTATTTTTAAATTTTATCAATACATTTAAGTTCTTGATGTATTTTGAGTTAATTTTTGTAGAAGTCTAAGACAGACGAAGTTTCATTTTTTGCTTATGGATGCTCAACAACTTCAATACCATTTGTTGAGAAGGCTATGCTTCCTCCACTGAACTGGTTTTGCACCTTTGTCAAAAATCAGTTTATATCTGTGTGGGCCAATTTCTGGGTTCTCTGTTCTATTTCATTGTTATATACATGTATCCCTCTGCCAAACTCACATAGTCTTGATTACTATAGCTGTATGATAAATCTTGAAATTGAGTAGATTAATTCTTCCCACTCTATTCTTCTATTTAAAAATTCTTATAACTATTCTGATTTCTTTGCCTTTCCATACAATTTTTAGAAAAATCTGATCTATAAAAAAAAAAAATTGCGCTGAAATATTGATACAAACTGTGTTAAACCTGTACATCAGTTTGAAGAGAATTGATACGTTTGTTATGGTGAGTCTTCTAATCCATTAACATGGTATATACCTATTTATTTATATTTTCAATCAGTACTGTATGGTTTTTAGCATATAGTCCTACACATGTTCTGTTAGATTTATAACTATTTAAATTTTTGAGTGATTATAAATGGCATTGTATTTTTAATTTTGGTACCCAGTTGTTCCTTGTTATTATACAGGAATATAGTTGATTTTTGTATGCTTATCTCATATTCTGAAGGCTTCCCTGGTGGCTCAGACGGCAAAGCGCCTGCCCACAATGTGGGAGACCCAGGTTTGATCCCTGGGTTGGGAAGATCCCCTAGAGAAGGAAATGGCAACCCACTCCAGTACTCTTGTCTGGAGAATTCCATGGACTGAGAGGCTCCTCTGAGCCTGGTAGGCTACAGTCCATGGGGTCGCAAAGAGTCGGACACGACTGAGCGATCCTATGTGTAGGATCTCATATCCTACTACCTTGCTGAACTCACCTATTAGTTTTGAAAGGTTTTTTTTTTTTTTTTTTTTAAGTCCTCTAGGGTATTCTACATAAACAATCATGTCATCTGAAAATAGGGACTATTTTACTTCTGATTCCATTCTGATCTCTATGATTTTAGTTTCCTTCCCTTATCTTTTTGTACTGGCTGGAAGTTCTAGCAATATATTAAGTAAAATTGGTGAGTGCAAATATTCTTGACCTTGTTCCTTATCTGAGGAGAAACAATTCAGTCTTTCATCATTAAGGGTAATGTTAGTTATAGAATTTATGCAGTCTTTTTCAGATGCTTGATGTCAAGGTGAAGTTCTCTGTTCTCATTTTTCTGAGAATTTTCATCATAAATGGTTGATTTTGTCAAATGCTTTTTTCTGCATGAATGGATAGGATCATATGGTGTTTCTTCTTTAGCCTGTGAACAAGGTGAATTTCAAGTACTGAACCAACCTTGATCCCTGGAATAAATCCTACTCAGTCATGGAATGTATATATTGCTGAATTCTATTTGTTAATATTTTATTAAGGATCCTTATGTCCATGTTCATGAAGAATATTATGTCTAGTTTTCTTTTCTGTTCTACCTTTGTCAGGTTTTGGTATCTCAGTAACACTACTTTCCTAAAATGAATGGTTTTCTGCAAGAGATTGTATAGAGCTGATGCTATTTCTTTCAATGTTTGTTAGAATTCTCTAGTGAAACCACCTGGGAGTGGATTTTTTTATTGTTAAAATTATTTGTTCAATCTCCTTAAAAGTTTTAGGGCTATTCAAACTATCTATTTAATATTGAGTGAGCTGGGAAGGATTGGGGGCAGGAGGAGAAGGGGATGACAGAGGATGAGATGGCTGGATGGCATCACCGACTCGATGGACATGAGTTTGAGTGAACTCCGGGAACTGGTGATGGACAGGGAGGCCTGGCGTGCTGCGATTCATGGGGTCGCAAAGAGTCAGACACGACTGAGCAACTGAACTGAATTGCTATCATTCAAAGAGTTGGTCCATTTCTTCTAAGTTGTCAAATTTATATGTATAGAACTGTTCCTAGTGTATGCATATTATCCTTTTGATGTCTGCAGAGTCTGTAGTGATACACTTTATTTCATTCTTCACATTGGTGATTTGTGTCTTATCTGTTTTTTTCTTTGTCAGTCTTGTGAGGCGTTTGTCAACTTTATCAGTCTTTTCAAATAACCAGAATTTTTTCATTGTTTTTCTGTTTTCAATTTTATCAAATTTTTGTTTTTATTATGATTTCCTTCATCCTGCTTGCTTTGGACTTCAGGTATATTCAGCTCTTTTTTTTCTAGGTTATTGAACTCTGAGTTTAGATTATTGATTAGAAATTTTTCCTTTTCTCTAACGTATGCATTTAATGCTATAAAACATGCCTTTCAGCACTTCTTTACCTGTGTCCCACAAATTTCAATGGTGTATTTTTATTTTCAATCCATTCAATGTATCATGTTCCTTGAGACCTCCTTTATGGCCCATGGATTATTTACAATGTGTGTAGTTGAATTTCCAAGTGTTCAGAGATTTACATGTTATTTTTCTATTACTGATTTATAATTTGATTCACGGTAGTCAAAGAATACATTCTTTAAGATTTTAATTCTTTAAAATTTTTTGAGACTTGTTTTCTGATCCAGGATATGGCCAAATATATTACATATTCCACGGTCACATTAAAAGAATGTGTGCTCTGTTCCTGTGGGGTAGAGTGCTCAGTGAGTACCAATTAAGTCTGTTGGTCACTGATTTGAGTTTAATATCTTTGCTGATTTTCTGTCTAGTTTTCTATCCTTGATGAGATAGGGGTATTAAAATCTTCATTTATAAATCTATTTATTTTTTTTAATCTCATTTTTTTGCAACTCAGTAATTTAGGGCACACATCTTTAGAATGACTGAGTCTTATTGATGGTGCAACTCTTGTATCAATATATAATATCCCCCCTCTATCACAAGTGCCTACTGTATCCGATATTAATATAGTAACTCCTGCTTACTATTATTAATGTTTGCAAGATACTTTTTACCAATTCTTTACTTTCAACTTGTCAACATCACTATATTTGAAGAGATTTATGCTTCCTTGGTAGCTCAGAGGTTAAAGCGTCTGCCTGGAATGCGGGAGACCTGGGTTCAATCCCTGGATCAGGAAGATCCCCTGGAGAAGGAAATGGCAACCCACTCCAGTATTCTTGCCTGGAGAACTCCATGGAGAGTAGAGCCTGGCAGGCTACAGTCCACGGGGTCACAAAGAGTCAGACACCACTAAGCGACTTCCACTTTCACTTCCACTTTATGAAGATAAGCACTGTAGTTGGGTGCTATTTTTTTAATATGCTCTAACAATCTGTCTCAATTGCTGTATTTAGACCATTTACATTTCATGTAATTATTGATATGTTAGGCCAGAAGCCAATAATTTCACTTTGTTTTTGGTTTTTGGTTTCTATGTTTTCTTTATCTTGTTATTCTTAAACATTTTTTATAATTCAACTTTTATTTATCTATAATATTTTTGAGCATCTTTTTCTTAGCTTTTTTAGTAGTAGGTTTAAGTATGACATCAAACTACATAATATATCACAGTCTGAGGACGTCATCATATTAACAGTTTGAGTGAAATGTGTCATGAAACATGTCCTACTGAATATTTCTGCAAAAATGTGAGATTTGGTAAATCAAAAATCTAAACATCAGAATAACTGTAGCTATGTGAGATATGGTAGTTTTCTTCCTAGACACTCCTATTTTCCCCCACCTAGAACTACATACACATTCATACCTCCACTGAAAAGATAATTGAAATATGAATTGGGATTAGTCAGGGGAAAAAATACATCACTCTGAATTGAAACACCAAGATTTCTGTCATTTGATGTATACTTTTTTGGATAGACAACTTTAAAGATAATGTTTAAGAGAATGTGTTTTATAATATAATAAAGTGGACTTCCCTGGTGCCTCAGATGGTAAAGCATCTGTCTACAATGCGGGAGACCCGGGTTCGATCCCTGGGTCGGGAATATCTGCTGGAGAAGGAAATGGCAATCCACTCCAGTACTATTCCCTGGAAAATCCCATGAACAGAAGAGCCTGGTAGGCTACAGTCCACGGTGTTGCAAAGAGTCGGACACGACTGAGCGACTTCACTTACTCACTTAAAGTGGATAGAAATCTGAAAAATTGTTGAAGTCTGAACAAATCCATTTAGCAAGAATGCAGGCCATCAACCAGTCATAATCTGTTTCAATTTTAAGTAGGCTTAAAACAGTTACCTAGGCTATTGTTCACCTTTTATAGAAAATTCATTTCAGAGAGATGAAATTAACTTGCACAAGGTTATGAGAGAGTCAGTGACAAAGTTGAGCATAGCACTGAGGTCCGATAACACTGAACTACAAAATCAGGAATAAAAATATTTAATTTTTATCTGTAGTATATCAACAGTCTGCTTAAGAATGAAGTTATGCTTCATTTCCTTAAGGAAGGCAAAATCAGAACATGGCAGATGGAATATCATCACTCATCTACATTGGAATTTAACCAAGACTCGGGTTTAAATGTACCCAAATGTAGCAATGTGCCAAAAGTAGCAACTGATAGCAAATAAATGGCCCAACCATAGGTATTATTGCAGGCACTGGTCCACAAGAAGTTCCCAACATGAAATTGTAAGAGCTAGCATGCCCTTTTCCATTGTGTATCAATGAGTTTTCCCCATCTAACCAGACTACCACAGAGGAACAAATCTGAAGGACACTGACATATTTTCCACATTATGCACTTTTTGTTCACTTCAGATGTAAAAACACTTGAGTATGTTCAAAAGGGACAGTCCTCAATTCCCAAAATATTTTTTATACTCCCTGATTCATTTAAAGAAAGATCAAACCTCTAGTTTGTAGTTCTCAGTGACAGGTTTCCTCTTTTAGTCACGAAAGCTTCTATGATCCAAACTTTGGAAAAAATTCTTTCTCTACATCTCCCATTTATATTCACAGTTAGATACTATAATTAAATAATAGAGTTTTGCTTACTTGGGCTCAAATCCATTAATTTTTTTTTCTTATTTTTACTCATCTCTTTCCTCTGAAATGTCTCCCAGTATTATTATTATCCTTGAGCACACAAATACACAGATCTGTGAATCTATAATTAGGTCTTCCTATTTTTTTTTTTTTTTAGGATAGATTTTGCTTTATTAAATGTCTAAATTGCCTCCACTTAGATACTATCTAAATAGGAACAAATATCCTATCCTACTGAGAAAAAAAGTCATCGTTTAACAGCTGACCGCCTAGCCAAGTATATGTATTATGTTTACTCCAGGGAAACACTTGGTTCACAAGCTGACTTGGGTTCCCTGACCTGATGCCAGCAAAGGATGAATGTGCTAATGGTCTGTACCAAAGTGAGAATTCAAATGCCCTTCCATTCAAGCCCAGTGGACTGGCCAAATGATAAAGCACCATTCAGCATCTCATAGAGACAGGCATCTGCCCTCCTCTCACGTGCTGACGAGCAGGACAAGAAGAAGTGAAGGTGCTAAACACTCCAAGAGGGAAGGATGTGAATCAGATAGCAAAGCTAAGTTATTCAGCTGCCACAGTGTCCAGCTCTAACCAGACAGAACTTTTCTTCACAAGAGGAGAGGAAGCTGACAGAATTTGTGTTCACACATCCAATGTTGTGCTCTCACCACATGCCTATGAAACTCCCTTGTCAACAGAGCTTTTACCCTTGCCTTTCTCTCCTTTTCAGGATTCCTACTCCAAATCCCCAGCACATTTAGAGCAATGACCTCAGAGACAATGCTATAGCTGATGCAAATTATATTCCTTTGTTTACCTCCTGGAGTTGGGGTGGGAAAGGGGGAGAAGTGTAAAAGCTCCAAAGTGGCAGCTAAAACCAGACCAGCTGAAGAAAGCTGTGTCTTCACAATTTTTCACTAGTTTGCTGTGTCAATGCCCCTTGCTAATTTAGAATAGCCTTTGTGATGTTTTACATGAAAACGTTAAAAGGTAAACCCCTATACTGATGGTCTTGGACTGATGGTGAAGTTATAGTTTTACCAGTGAAAAATCAGTGGGTGAGCAGACAACCTATAAATACATAGTTCCTTGTTAACAGGCCACATTTATACATAAGAGGACTTACTTTCCTTTCCAGCCAGAGTACAGCAAAGATCAAATATATGCACTATAAAATAACTGACATCTAGTGTGGATAAGATAACACATAAAATTGTAATACTTTTTACAGCACAAATTATTCCTGATTAGAAGCAAAATCTTGAAAATACACTAAATTCTACATTTTGAAAACAGAGTAATCCCAAATCACCCCCTCCACAGATATATTAATGACTGAATGGATAAAGACATAAAAACTACATACCAAGTTGTGGATTAGGCTGGTAAACTGTGTCTCATCCTTTACCTCTGCCCACAAACTGAAAGCGCAGAGTGAACACAGTGTTCAGGCCACCTCTACAAATAAGGTGAAACTCCTGGTTCTTCTATTAGTGCCATAGACAATTCACCCCATCTCTGAGGACTCAGTCAAACTAACTATATATTGTTGAGTAATATCTGTAATGAACTTTGTTAGATGATGGGGGGAAAAACAAAGTCATTAAAACATATTAATAAAGAAGCTGTGATCTAACTACTTCAAAGTCAGAAAAGTCATTAGCAGAGAAAGAAGCAAAACAAGGAACGCATTCCAAAATGTCAGGGAAGGAGTTGTTACGACAAGACATGCATTCGTGTGTCAATATGTAATACAGTGACTAGCACCTAAAATACAAAAACGTCAAAAATGATAGAAAACTCAGACACTGGAAATTCTTGGATCAGAAGGAAAGGAACAGAAGAGTTAGAGCCAAATGGTGGGTGGTCTCTCCTAGAAACTGAGAGGACAGGAAGAACCTGAAGAGCAGGGTCTGCTGGCAGGCCTAAGCAAGAACAGGGCAGGCAGTGGATTGTAGAAGGAGTCAGAGATAACAGGGGCCGCACACTCTCATTTCAGGAGCTCAAGAATCAGGGCTTCAGCATCCACAGCTCAGTTTGTCCTGGCTCAGTCTCCCCAGGTTGACCAAGGGTCTTTCTGATGGCAGATCTTGGATTAGTCCATGTAACATACGCATGAATTTCCAGGTTCTATCCAAGCACCTCCCCAGGCAATGGAAGGAGATTTCAGTGGCCATTGTGCTTTTCCTCTGCAAATTTCTCCCCAATGACAACATCTAAAATTTCTTTGTCAGGTGTGCTGTCTATGGAGCCACAAAAAGCTATGAAAGTATTCAAATGCAGATATCTGGGTGAATAAAAAATATATATGGTGCCCGAAACACAACCTTAGGAAAGCAAATCCAGTTACTCAACTAGCGTGTAATAACTTCAGATGATGGTTCATTTCCTGACTTGGTAAAAAAGATGAGATTCTATGAAGCACTGAGTATCTGAAAAGGACTGCTCCTGAAGATACATAAAATAAGGTCTGCAGAGAGGAAGCTATTTTTATTGTAATCACTGATACTCCAACACAGTTTAATAAAAAATACTACAATATAGAAAACTGATTACCAGCATAAACTCTGGCATTTATGCTGAGCTGAATCTCTCTATGTAGGTGATCTTGGACAAGCTACTGCATCTCTAAGCCCAGGTCTTATCTGTAAATTAGAAATAATATTAGCACTTACCAGAGTCATTGTCTACTCAGCATTTCACTGAAAAAACCAGGCTGCTCCTATTCTCAGGCTTCATGATTCAAGCAGGTTTGGCCCACCCCTCACTGTGCTGCATTTTAGGGATGACTGTTCAGGCCTAAGCAATCACTGACCACTTCTGAGAAGCCATGGGGTTCCCCATCACCCCAACAATGGCCAGAACACATTCTCTCTCTCCCTTTCCTTCTCTCTCCCCTTCTTGTTCACTTGTGTGCACTCCCTCCCTCTCTTTCTTCCTCTCCCTCTCTCCTACCCCCTCTCTCTCCATTTCTCTTTTTTTCTGTGACTGACATTACTGAGGACTATTCAAACCGAATAACGTTACACAAGAGGAAAGCAATGCTAAGACATGAGATGATAGAGCAAGATGAATGCCTGGAGATATCCTGAGAGTTTAAAGGTTATTTCCTGTTAGAGTACCAATATACTCCCTTTCGTACATCAACTATTTTGAAATAGTTCTTTGTCTAACCTACTACATGGAGTTTTTCAATATGTATGTGAGGAAGAAATGAGATAATGACCATAAACACATATTACTGTGTTGGGCATATAGCAAATACTTAATAAATGTGAGCTATTTTTATGTCCAGAATGAGAGATTCATAAACTTGCTTTTCTAAGATGACCACATGAAAAGAAACAATTTTCACGGGACTCATTAAGATATCAAGGGTTTCTATTTTCAAAAAGGTCATAATCAATAATAAAAGATGTTAATAATAGCTCAAAGACATAGAAGAAGTCTCAAAAGACAGCAGATGACTTGACCTGAATAGAAAATACTTGAAGTATTCAGAGGAAAGAGAAAAATGAACCTCAGCCTGGCCTGGTTGCCAAAAGGCATCACAGACATAGTATTGAGCTGGGTTTTGAGGAGCAGGAAAGATCTGAAAAGCTGGAGGGAAAAACAGACAATATTCTAGCCATGAGTCTAGAAAAATATGGGTGATGATGCTAGAGCCCAGGACACTCTTTAACCTATAACAAAGGGCTTGAGAGGAAGGAAGGAAGAAGCCCTCAAGGGAAGCTTAATAAAAAACCCAACACAGATGACAGTTCTTAAGGGCAAGTTTAATCATATTTCAAAAACATTGCTTTTCACTGAACTCACTGGAGGTAAAAAGGTGTAACATTAGGTTGCTCATGCAATTCACACTCATTTAAAAAACCAGTGAAATTTTTGGAAAGATTTTTACAATCAAATCACACCTCTTTGGATATATCATATTGATTTTTTTCCAACTGTAATTGCTCATTATTTTACTCACATTCTACAGCAAAAAAAAAAAAAAAGAAAAGAACATACAAATGAACAAATAAGCCCTAAGGCATAATATAACAGATATTGTTGTTTTCTCCTTAATATCCCTTCCTTAGCATGTAAGAGCTGTGCAGTTTGAGGAAGTGAGCCTAACTTCTGCAGTAGGTCCTATTATATTTAAAGGAACCATGGTTAATCCCATCCTCCTTGCCAGTGATGGCTTGGTGAACCCACACCTGTACTAACCTATGAATGGCATTCTTCTGGAATCATGGTTTGAATACAGGAATGGAGGTATGACACAGCATAAGCCAATGAAACAAAAGTGAGATTTGCTTCTGGGAAAACATTTCCTCAATTTTATGAAAGAACCCTTGAAAGAGATGGTCTCTTTTCTCAACCGCTATGGGTGTCAGAGCTGGAACTGCAGATGCAACCTGCTTTCAATTTAAGGGTAAATCTGACATACAGGGGAGGGCAGAGCTCAGGGAACTGCAGAGATAAGACACTGAAAGCACCGGACAAGTTCAACCCAATTATCTGCCCTACCTCTAATGTCTGACTATGTGAGATACCATGTTTCTCATTATTCAATCTGATAGGGCTTTAAAAAAAAATACTATCCTAATTTCTTTAAAAATACTTCCAATGACATGAGTATCATTTGCAAATGGCTGTGATCCAACAGGGCTTCCCAGGTGATGCTAGTAGTAAAGAACCCACCTGCCAGCGCAGGAGATGTAAGAGAGGTGGATTTAGTCCTTAGGTGGGGAGGATCCCCTAGAGGAGGAAATGGCACCCCACCCCAGTATTCTTGCCTGGAGAATCCCATGGACAGAGGAGCCTGGTGGACTACAGTCCATGGGATCACCAAGAGCCAGACACAACTGAAGCGACTTAGCACGCAAAGATGCACACATGCACACATGGTCCAGTGCTGCATCTCATTTCATGGCTAGTGAGTTAGTTAGTTAGTTTCTGGTTAGTCTTAGCGCCTCTAGAAGACCTGAAAGAGCAGAGTCAGGACAGGGAAACAGGAAGAAGGGAGGTTCTATACGTATCTGTAAGCACTAGTTGAGGTGGTCCATTTCAGACGGCAGAACACCATCCTCTAAAAAAACGGAGTAGTTAGTTGTCAGAGTCACACAGATAGGTCCAGGCATTCTTGTCAAATGAGGGCCCAACAAAATGAACATAAGCAAGGTTCTGATAAACACAAAAACTTTTAATCTTACAGCTCCACCCTTCCTCTTTCCTCCTACACAGCTGCTAAGCATAGGGGCATTTTATTCCCTAGTCATATTAGGAAAAAGAGTTCCTTATAGATGATGCACAGCCTAAAAAGGGGTTTTCTGAGCAAGCAAATGTTATAAAATCTGTAACATTCTACATTTCACTGCCAAACAATGCTGTGGGGTGCAGAGTCCCAGGACTACAATTAACTACTTAAGCCAAATATGACATGGGCATATTAGCTCAGTAAAAGGATGATGTTTACTCCCTAATTTTTTTCACTCCCTCATTTAAAAAAAATCATGTTAAATGTTAACTTACAGGAATACATAAGTAATATAATGTATATGACAACTTCTGAGGAAATTAGAGTAGCAGATAAATGGTGATCAAGATGAAGCAGTTAAGCTAAAAAAAAAAAAAAATGAAAGCAGAACTCAGTGTGTAAGAGGCTGTAAAAACAGTCACTTGTAACAGATTTGATCACCTCGAGCCAAAGAAAAGCCAAATATGAGTACAAACTGTGAAAGAAGATCCTTCCCACAGTATTAAGCCAAAGAAATAATAAGATTAGAATGATTTTTAATGTATACAATGCGATTGATAGCTAGAAAACGATACTCATCCATGGTTGAAACACGGTTCTCTAAAAATATTAGTAAAACTTCGATGGACTTCACATATATTAAAACAACTTTAAGTGTATTTTTAATGTGAAATTTCAAAACCCCCAAATAATAAATACTTCAGCACTAGAGGTGAAAATTCTAAGCACATAAACTAGCTCTGTGTGTTTAGGCATAAATAATGACCAAATCAATAGAAATGATCATACAAACATATCTAGTGCTCAAAACACAAGACTGCTTAGAGAAATAGATGGGGGCAGGATACCTACAAAATTCAGAACATCTTGACACACCATATAGAAAAGAAGCTAACAAAGATGACAACAGTTATGTCAAAAGTACTCAGAAGCCAGTTTGAAGAGGTTTGCATTGGTCAAAGATGAGACAATTGGAGCTTCAGAAAGTATAAGAACTGCAACTGATTAAGCCCATCAATATGCTTAAATTCTTGAGTTCACAGTGATACTTAAAATGAATTACTTGGTTATATTCTAAGGATGACAGAAAGTTGTTCTACCTAAGTGGTAAAATATTCCCCACCTTCAGATGAAATGCATTCCTGTTCTCTTCTTGTTTGCTACCCCCAAAAAGGTAAATAAGATACAAACTTTTGTTACTGTTGCTAAAAATCTATTAGCTCCAAATATTTTACTTTGTTTGGGTTTCCTAGGTAGAACAGCAGTAAAGAATCTGCCTGCCAAAGCAGGAGACACAAGAGACCAGGCTTGATCTCTAAGTCAGGAAGATCCCTCGGAGTAGGAAATGGCAATCCACTCCAGCATTCTTGCCTGGAAAATCCCATGGACAGAGGAGCCTGGAGAGCAACAGTGCATGAGATCGCAGAGTCCGACATGAATGAGCACGCTGCATTTTGCTTTGTTTATAAAGATAACGGGGCATTCATTATACTAAAAAATTCTCTTTTCTCTGTAGATTCTATCAGAATGAGTAGACAAATGTACTGCTTCTAATATTTCTTTTTTTCTGCAAATCAAATAACCCCATTTCCAACCTGAGAGACTGTTGGCTGCATTTTATGCCACCAATCCTCATCAAACCTGGACAAAGGGCATTCTTCTAGAAGGTTTATCATTATTGCAGGTTGGTCACAGCTACAAATTTAAAAGCTCACTGTAATCCTATCTGTAAAGGTTGACTGCATGCAGACCTTAGTCAAGGTAAAATCTGTTCCGTCGAACCCAAGAATAGGTCCACGGAAGTCTAGACAAACGGGTGCAGCAATGAGTAGGAGGAAGATGTTTATTGCTTTTAATGAAAATTATTTATTACACTCCTTGCTGAGGTTTCTTCACCCACACATCACAAGTGGCATTTCAAATTTCAAAGGTATTCTCAGAAAGTGGTCTATATAAATAACGGATATGATCAGAGTACTAGTTTTGATCAATATCTGGTTGTCCTCTGTACTTTCAATCCCAGTGACATAAGGAGTGGCCAGATGATTAGTTCTAGCAAAGAAATATGAGAAGGGATGTTTGTCATTCCGGAATAAAGTATTTAATTGCCAGTGTTCAACTCTTCAGCCCTTTATTCTTTGGCTTGGGAGTTCATGGAAACAGATGTATATAAAAATGCTATAAAATTGAAATTTCAACAGCTACGCCAGTCTATGGTGTAACACTGACCTGCAGAATCACCTACAATCACAACAGATCTTATAAATGAGAGTTTAGGATTGTTTATAACAGCAGCATAACTTATTCTAACCTAAATGATGTGCTAGAATACTGCATTTTCCCCAAATATTCTTCTCACAGACATCTAATAAAAATTACCCACATACATTAATTTACTGAAGCCAACCAAAGTAGCTAAATTCTAAAAATGTAAGGATTTAGAATTGATATTTTCAGGACTGTGAACTGTTTGCAAATATTATCTATATTTTATGAATTTATTCTAAGATTTCTCTACTAAACAGAGAATGGCATGAATATATTGTGCAGCAGCCATTCTGAGCCAAGTTCTACCTTAAGAAGCACAGAAGAACATAAGGTAAAGAGCAGTTGCTGGTGACATTTTATTAAGTCACTCAAGTCTCAACTGATTCTGAAATAAACTGATAAGGCCTATATTTTCTTGACCTCCTAATCCTTGGAACTGAAAGCACTTGGTAAATGAAATTTTTCTTTCATGATTTCCTCAAATCTAGTTGCTCTGATTAATCTAGTATATACTACCAAAGAGCATTGAAACGACAAAAGGTTCATTGTGAGATTTCAACAAGACTCAATCCAAGACTTTTGTTTGATGTTTTCCCTAGGTAGGAGTACTAGAGAAATTTTAAAGCAGAATTTTGTATCCTTCCATATTCAGAGAGCATTCCATATAACAAGTAGGGTGTAAAAATCATACAACATTTCCAGGAAATACAATCACCTTTTGCCCAAAGCCTCAGCAATCAACAGTTTGCAATACCATTCCCTGTTGAACACTCAGGTATTTACTTGGGTCATGAACCAAAATGGCAACTGCCCAAATATTTCCATTCATTTGATGGATGTCATAGGAGCTTAGCTGGACGTGGTGGCGACAGCAATGGGCACATCATTGATTTGAGGACGGCTGAGGACTAATGGACTCGTTTCCTCAGCCATAAGGGTGTCCTAGGAGGTCTGGCAGCCCAAAGTGACCTGGTGGCTTTTGAGAGCCCCAGGTGCCACCTGACACTATACAATAATGATAGAGCAGTGTGGAAAGTGGAGATAAGGGCTCCAGCACAAATCATTGCCAGGAAAATTCACAACATCTCACTTTAAAAAAAAGACAGTGGGTAATAATTATATAGTTTAATTATTCCCTTGGGCTCCAAAAAGAGCTAAAAAATATATATTTATATAAGATCAACAGCCACCGATCTGCTACCCGTGGCACCTAAAAAATACTATAGTGGGATTCCAGGAGCACAGAGTATGAGCATCTCCAAATTGTTGAGAAAAGGACCTTCAGTCTAAGAATTGACAGCACAGCTTTAAGAACAGATAAAGGACTGCCTCAAGGATCTGTCTTGCTTCCTTACTTTTTTTAAAGTAATACCTTCATTTGCATAGTAATAACCCAATTATTGTAAGATTAGGTGACAGGAATCTCATTATTGCTATTTCCACAAAACAGTCAATATTCTATTCAATATCTTTTAATGTTACACACCTTAAAACATAATTATTTCAATATACCCTCATTCATCTTTAATGTAATTTTCTTTTTTAAAAACCTTGCCATAATTGTTGGTTTCTATGGAATATATTAGTGTTTAAACAAGCACTTTTCCCCTCAGGCTGCTAAGAGAACAAGCGAAAGCAACCAATAGCTTGGGGATATTTCTGCCGTCCCTCCCTGCCTCCCACCCTAACCAAAAGTACATCCACCAAAAGACCGAAGACCAAAACACTGTTACTGAAAATCTACTATAGCAACCTCGGCACTCTTCCCAACATTATACTTTCGCCTTCCTCTCTTTCACTTCAGGCTCCACAAAAGATGCTTCCATCATGAATTCTGGTCTTAAAGCTACTTTGAAAGTGTTAGCAAATACATTCTGTTAAATTTCAAATTGTACGATCTGGACTCTTTACTTTGTGTTTTTTATTTTCCAGACCACATTGTCATACATCAAAAAAAAAAAAAAAAACCTCCCACATCTGAGACAGCTGACATACTGGGCCAACCATCTGCCTGGCATAGGTTTACCTGCCATAGGCTTTTACAGTTTCAATTACAAGATAATCAGTACAATAAGTGGCTGGTTACTAGATTGACGGTGGACACAAAGCAAGGGAAATAGAGGAGCAAGAGATAGGATTGTCTACATTAAGAGACTACAGGGCCATGCATGCTATTACTTCAAAATGATCTCAAAATTAATGTAGAGTGAAAATAGCAGTTAGATTTTGTCAAGAGAGGAAATCATATCAAAGGGCTGTGGTTTGGAATCTGGAGTTAACGCTCCTTGACTAGCGGCCCTGCCGACTACACATTCTTCAGGATGTTAATCTGTCTGTACTTTGTGAATGAGCACTCGTTATTCATGAGTGTAACAATTAATCTGTAGAAAGAAGTACTTTATTCTTTAGTCGATACCAACCAAGTTTTCTCAAGAGATAAACTTCAGCCACCATGAACATGTTTCATTGGTAGGTTTTACATATTCTGATGCACAGAAGCTCAACAGGCTGACATGCTCCTGAGAGCTCACCTAACCACAGCCTCACCACCACACATCCACACCAGCAAACCACACCCTGCTCTTCCCATTCTCAATCTCTGAATGAAACAGCAAGGCTGGCCAAACACCCTTCTGCATGCTTAATGAATTTCAGGGGACACTAACTATACATTTGGTCATTTATTTTACAAGAATGGGGAAACCACCATTTTTTTAAAAGGAGTTTGGCTGCTGCAGACCACTTTCTCCCCAAAGAGAAACTGTAAAAGCAAATTTCTGACTTAGTAGGGCTTTACTGGAATAAGGATGTGTGGCTGATCTCTTTCAAGTCGCTTAACTGCTCCTCAGAGACTACTCATACCAACAAGGACATGAGTCAGATATTGACTACAACCCCCACAGCCAGTTCCTCAGAGAAGAATAAATTCAGGGCACATTTTGAGTCAAGATCACCAGGCTTGGTTTGTGGCTAAGGCAGAACCAGAATTCAGGTCTCCACACTGCCATCCCAGATCTCTTTCCATGTCTTCTCCCATGTTATTTACACCCCAGACTTCATGGGAAGAAGGGCAGCTATACTACACTGACCGAATGCAGTTGGGTCTGTCAGTAAGGAACACCGCCCACAGATGGTCAATCAGAAAAAAAAACAAAGAGCAGTAATTAAAGTCAGCATTATATATGAGGTATCAGACAATGGACTGTTTTTTATTAAATGTCAGAACTTCCATTTACTGTTGAAAAGCTGAGGTCTAAAAGATATAGAAAATTGCTCAAGATCACAAAATTATGAGTGCCAGAGTTAGGAACCAGACCAGTCAAAACCAGGTCCATCTCTAAAAGAAAGCATGTAAGTTGCTGTCATAAAAAATTTACACGTACAATCTACTTTGCTTTGGGGCCAGACTTTCATGACTTTGCCGTTACTGACTACTCCAGACATCCTCTCGTGGCACAGAAAGACTGTACAGGATGAGGGTGGCCACAGACCATTCCATCTCAAGCCACCCTAGCTCTGGGCATGATATTCCCTTTTTCTGTAATGCCTCTGCCTATTCTATTGCCATTATCCTCATTATTTATTTACTACAGTGTTATTCATGCCTCAGGGCTCCCCAGAGCCTGCCTGCCAATGCAGCAGACTTTAAAAGGGTGCAGGTTCGATCTCTGGGTCAGGAAGATCCCCTGGAGGAGGGCACAGCAACCCAATCCAGCATTCTCGCCTGAGAAATCCCATGGACAGAAGAGGCTGGTGGGCTACAGTCCATAGGGTCGCAAGGAGTTGGACACAACTGAAGTGACTTAGCACGCACGCACGCACGCACATTCATGCCTCAAAATCCTGATAACCTCAGCTGTGAAGCCTTGTCCTACCCCCCAACACCTTCCAAGAGAGCTAACCTTTCTCTCCTCTGCTACTTCTGAACATTTAAAAGCTATATTCATTCACTGAGTGTAATTTTGGTTGATGTGCCCTCTCCCTTGAGGAAGGTTCCTTGAGCACGTTTATTAATTTAGATCGGTATCCATAATACTTATTAGCAATATACCTGAAATGGAGGTGCTGTTTTACAAATATTCAACTAAAGATGATTAGTTATTAAACTGAAGATACTTGTCAAAATTCACTTATAGCAACTATCACATTCTATCCTGTGTGGTAAATTCTTAGGTATGCTCTTTCTATACAAGAAATAGTTCATATCTTTTTCTTTTCACCACACCAAGAGCACCTTATATATTATATTATATCAGGTGTTCCAGAACTGTTTGTAGATTTGAATTCCTTACAGGGTGAAAAAATGGAGCGGGGCGAGGGCAAATAGGTGAAATCTTACAGACTGCTTTAAACCTAGTTGAGGATAACAGCAAAAATTTCCCTTCCTGAGTCACCTTCAAAGCATGAGGTTTTATTAATATCATGTGAGGGTGTAGAATAAGTACATTTAGTTAAAAATCCGATGACTGAGTCCGTGGCAAAAGTGCTACTTTTTGTGAGGATTAATTGAGTACAATCTTTTATCTGTTTCTATTCAGCATATGTACTATGTATCTGCTATGCATCCAAGGACAGCTGCCATTCTATTTACAGCATTATCTAAAAATGGTAACATTAAATCCATCTTCCATCTCTTTGAGATCTTTTTCAACCACAGAATCATCTCAGATGTTCTGCTTTTAGAGCAAAATATATGAGGTGTGAATGTGTATAACAGTAAAAGACTAACAGGCAGAAATCCACGATGGTGGAATTATCCACGGGGGCTTGATAAAACTCCTCCTTTTCCTATCTCAAGAAAAGTGAGGGCAAGGAAACTAGAAAACATCAGGGAGCAAATTTAAAAGTAGAAACCCCTGCCCTTACACCCCTATCAGGAGTCAAGGAGCCTAAATATTGATTTTTTTCAGGGCTTTGCTACTACAGGGATTTTGAACATAGGCTGAAAAACAAACAGCAGAGGTGTGTGCTAATAAAGCTTCCAAATACCACAGTGCATTCCAGATTTTTTTGAGAAAGTTAAAATTAATCTTTCAGCTATTGTGAAGGGGAAAGAAGCTGTTACAATGCTAATTATTTATTGTAACTCTCCACATCACACATCTCAACACAAATCCTCTTGTTAATTTCACTGACAGAGATTCTCAAAGGAGGCACATACCTGGTTTTACACAGGAACATATAGTACTGACCGTCCTGACCAATCTGAACAACTTGGGAAACTTTTAATTCTTTTCTCTTTTACTGAAAATTACAAAAAAAACATAAACTGTTCTGTCATTTCCAAGCTTCAGGTCCATTTTCAGAATCAACGTGGCAACTCTACATGACAGGACAGGAGAGCCGCCGTCCTTTAATGATAGGGATCAAGTAGTTTTGGCAAAAAAGTAAAAGTTCATTTAAATTCTTCCTTTAAAAATTTAAGAGCTTTCCTGATGGCTCAGAGGGTTAAGAATCTGCCTGCAAAGCAGGAGACCCAGGTTTGATTCCTGAGTTGGAAAGATCACCCGGAGAAGGTATTCTTCCCTGGAGAATTCCATGGACAGAGAAGCCTGGTGGGCTACAGTCCAAGGGGTTGCAAAGAGTCAGATACGATTGAGCAACTGACACCTAAGAAGTTAATTTGCTCATAATGCCACTGGTCTGATGAGTATGGAAGTCCTCATTCTAAACATATCTTGCAATGTGGAAGCAGTATGGTGAACTGGTTAATAGTGTACAGGTGGAGCCAGATTGCTTGGGTTCAAATACTTCTGTTACCATCTATGAGCTGTGTGACTTTGGACAAGATTAATAACTTTCTGTGCCTTATTTGTGTGGTTCTGAGGAATAATTGAGTCAGCAGTTGTAAACAGTACAATGCTGGAACAGTACGTGCTATGTAGCACAAAGTCAAAAGTTGTTACTTATTTTTATTATTAGAATCATGCTCAAAACTCAAAGATAAATTAACTGGTTTCGACACTTCTCAGTAGGGATGGGGTAGAAGAGATGCACACAAGAGCTTCCAAAAGAGAAATCACAATGATTGATTTGCTAGGTGTTGATTTCTCATCTACCTATTCCCTTGGAACAAAAACTATATGTATCTGAACATGGGCACCAATCGCTCCATTTCAAAATCCAAGTCTTTATAAAAAGGCATGTTCTGTAGACCATCCATAATGTTCTTTAACAATGTCTGAGGCAGGTAAATATACAAATGCTTCTCTGTCAGTCAACTTCTAATTTTTTTAATTAAACAAGGAAAAAATGCTAAAGGATCATCAGAATAAATTCCAGTGCACATGTTCCATATATATGTTCACAGTTTGACAAATGAAAACTCAATAAAGGAGACCAGTCTGGTAATGAGACATATACCCTATATCTGCCATTGGCATTTTCACTTATTCCACAAGTTAGGTCAGGTGAAATTGAAATTACTAGTTATCAAATTTTCACTGACATGAAATTCAAATTTTTTTTAAATCAACTTTATTCCCAAAAGCCAAATCCATCAACACCATTTTTTACCATGTGTTTTACTCTAAAATTTACATTATCATCATTCATCAAATCATTTTTGGAAATCTTGGAGAAGCAATTCAAGTACATATCAATAGGCTATTTGAAACACAGGCTAAAAGTTAAATAATTGAATGTGGAAAATACACATTATGCCTCTTTTTAAAAAATCTAATGAATAATTTCTGCAAGACACCCAAATCATCAAATCATTCCTGTTATTAGTCTTGGGCGTTTTCTGACTAGCAGGGCTTTCAGAATCTATCTCTAAAGAACCATAAAGCTTTCAAAATACAGTTACCCACACTTTTATTACCACTAAGACAAAAAGGTATGTTTTCAAAAACTAGTATAAAAATTTAACCATAACAGATTATATTTAAGGAAATTCTAAAAATATGTATATAATATTTATGTGTGTATTCCAGATATAAAATTCATTAAACCTAAGAGTATCAATAAAATTAAAATTACTATTCACTGTATGAGGTAAAGCAAAAAAAAAAAAAAATATATATATATATATATATGTGTGTATATATATATATATCAGCTATAAATACATACGGGCTTCCCTGGTGGCTCAGATGGTAAAGAATTCACCTGCAATGTGGGAGACCTGGTTCGATCCCTGGACTGGGAAGATCCTCTGAGGAGGGCATGGCTGCCCACTCCAGTATTCTTGCCTGGAGAATCCCCATGGACAACGGAGCCTGGCAGGCTACAGTCCACGGGGTCGCAAAGGGTTGGATATGACTGAGCAACTAAGCATACACACATGACCTCTTGCTGAGGACAACATCAGTGCTGCATCATGAGGATCCCAGTCCCAGGAGTTAAGAGACCATTTTCTGACTTTACTGTATTCTCCTTATTGATGTATTATCAACTACATTTCCAAGATACAAATTTTTATTTGGATTATAAAAGCCAATCTTGCATATAACTTATTTTCAAGGACCACTCATAAAATAAACGTTGTAAATTTTACTTCCTTTGTCAGCCATCAGCAGTAACTTTACAATCTATGTGAAGATATTGGACAAGATAGTAGCATCTTGATTCTGCTTATTTCTCAGTTCTGGGCCTCAATCTACTCATTCTTAAAATCAGAATATTGAACTGGGTTATGTCTGAATTCTCTTTATACTTGAAAAATTGTATAATTAGATTATCTTTTCCATACAGGAATTTAACCAAATTTGGCTCTACTAAAGAAAAGATGGTCAAATGTGCTCCCCATCTCACAGAACAGATACAAAGCAAAAGGCTGTCTTAGTAATTTTTAAGACTTCAGACTCATCGAGCATCTACTGTAAACCAGACAGCGTACATCTCTATCTCAGATGATAGAACAGAGGCTCAGAGAGATTAAGCAATATACCCAAGATCACAGAGGTAGTAAGTGGTAAAACTGGGATTTCGAGTCAGGCCTTTCTGCCTGTAAGGCTTGTATGCTTTCCATCTCAGCAACAGGTTCACTGAGCACCGTGATAAGTTAGAGGAAGTTGAGTTGAAAATGTTAGCCACTCAGTCATGTCCAACTCTTTGTGACCCCATGGACTGTAGCCTACCAGCTTCCTCTGTCCATGGCATTTCTGAGGCAAGAATACTGGAGTAGGTTGCTATTTCCTTTCTCAGGGGATCTTCCTGCCACAGAGATTGAATCCAGATCTACCACATTACATGCAGGCTCTTTACCATCTGAGCCACCAGGGAAGCCCAAATGAGAGGCAACTCTATTGCTAATGCTTCTAAGTAGTCCACTGATGCTAAAGTCTCCATTTCTCCCTACATTTCTTACATAGGTTCTATCCATTCCTTGATACCCAAGATGAGAGTCTATATGTTTAATAGGGAAGTAAAATTCAAGTATTCCACACAAGCTAATGGTGGCTGGATAGAGAAGCAGGAATTGAGGTTGAGTGACTTGGTAGCTGAAAATGCATTTTTGATGATAATACTACCTCTTGAAAATTACTTGGAGAGTTTGCTGAAGCAGAGAGAAGAAATGGAAAGTGTACTTCCTAGTGCTTTTCAAACTGGACTTCAGGATCTTCTCTATAAATTGCCAGAGGAAAATTATTCTTCTCTTTCCACTTGGCTTAGGGTTTCCTCACAGCCTCATGACAATATTATTCCACCTTGGGAATCTCAAAGATTGATCAATCAGACATTAAGTGAGGAAGTCCTTTCAGTGTGACATCTTCAGTTCAGTTCAGTCGCTCAGTCGTGTCTGACTCTTTGCGACCGCATGAATCGCAGCACGCCAGGCCTCCCTGTTCATCACCTGCATATTAATATATTCTAAATGTCCTCACTGCATTGTGTTGCAGTTTTTAACACAGGCTGGAATCCAAAGACTTGGGTTTGAACTCTGGTTCTGCCACTTACTAGTGCTGTGCGTTTGGATGAACTAATAAACCTCTCTGTGCTTCAGGTCCTTGTCCATTAAAGAAGGATCCTGCTAGGAAGCTCAAGGAATTGTTGCAGGAGTCAAATGATATATGTTAAACATTGAGAATAGTGCTTGTCACATTATAAGCCCTCAATAAAATTTAGCTGCTAATATTATTATCAAAAGGCAATAGGATATGAGAACTCATTTTTTTTTTATATTAATAGCAACTCTGATGATAGGATACTGTTCCTAATAGTAGTATTCTTAGTGGATGGAAAAAAGTTATATTCTAACAAGCTGCACACAAAATTCAAGATATGCATGGCATTTTGTTAAAGAAAGAAAACACACACACACACAGTCTGATTCAATTACTCTTTTTATAAAAAACCGAAAGGTTTGATATTCCTAAATAAACACATGGAAGGTCTAGGTGCGTTTAACAGTGGTTATTTGTGAATGAAATTTCATTTGCTTATTTTTTGCCCACCAGTGTTTTCTAAATCTTCTACAATGATTATGTATTTTGTAATAAAATAAAATAAATATTTTCATTTATTAAGATGGGGTTATAGCATGTTTCAAAAATTAAAATAAAAACTAATCTGCATGAAGACAGAATGTCAGGTAATAAAATATTATGCCCTGATATGATTTTATGACATTGTTTAAGTAAAGAAGGGCTGAGAATCGAGAGGATTATTCTCAAATGGTCAAAATGATGCTTATTCCTTTCACTTATGCAAAAGAGATGATAAAACAACCCTAACACTAAGAATCTTTAATATCTTCAATGAATTTATAATGCTTTTCAATATTCAACATTCATTAGCTTCTGATGATGTTCATACGGGTAAAATATTACAAACTCATCTTTTAGACCCCCAAAAACACATATTTTGGTTTGTAGTATATACCTCATATGTGGCTTATCCAAAGAGGCTGGCCACAGTGAAAGGTTTTCTACAAAATTTTGCTGAAATTTTCAGTTGGACTGAATAAAAAGTAATGTTAAATGGACCTTTGAAACATGCTTTCTGTAGCAGTCAACAAGTGCTATTCTTTTTGATGAAAATAGCAGAAGTTAATTTGATCAGAGCACCTGCCTGACTGAAGATGAGCTATGTTTATCCTGATTTGGTCACTGCAGAGCGCTATGGATGGACATTTGCTTAGAGGTAGCAATATGGTCATCACTTGAATTCCTTGATGTTTCAGAGGTAAGGATAATCTTGCAGAGAAAACTGAAGGGGGTTGGGGGGAATGGCAGCAGTGGGAATGAAAGCTCATTTTGTAGCCACAGGCTTAAAAATGTTGCCTTGCATCTCATCATCTTCCTGAAACTCTGTAACTTCTCTGTAGTTCTGCATTAGACAATCTCTGAATCAGGCAGATCAGGCTGTTTGCCTCTTTATCTACATACTTCTCCCAAAGTTTACTTCTCTCATTACTAATCTGTGTTGCTTCCTGTCTAAGTGGTAGTGTTAGGGCTCAGTAATGTCCGACTCTTTGCGATCCCACGGACTATAGCCCATAAGGCTCCTCTGTCCATGGGATTTTTCCCAGGCAAGAATACTTTAATGGGTTGCTATTCCTTTCTCCAGGGGATCTTCCGACCCAGGGATCAAACCCAGGTCTCCTGCATTGCAGGCAGGTTCTTTACCAAACTAAATCTTCAGTATTAGCTTTTGGCCTTTTAAGTGAAGATGAAGGCATAATCTACAACGTTCAATGTCACTGACAATATGGGATTATCCAGGCATAACAGCTAGAATAGGGAATTGAGGCCTAAGCCAGGCCTGAAGCAACATTAAATCTTCCTTAATTGTTAGTGAGATACGAAGTATAAATTAAAATGAGGAGTGGCAGCAGTGAGAATGGTAAGAAACATCATAAAGTACATGTTCAATTTGTGATCTTCATAGATCACCGAGTTTGGGATACATGGTGAGGGATTAGGACTCTGGCAAGGTTTTTGATACAGATGAGCATAGAGGTGGGGTGTAGAGGCCAGAAGAATGAATGAAACTGGCCAGAAGGGAACATGCATGATGGGAAAAAAGCTAGGCTTCAGCTCTGGGGAAGCCAGACAGAGGTCAGAAATAAGGGCAAACAGCAGTGACTCAGGAAGCATGCTCAGGGGGAGAGAAAAAACCAAGAGAGAACAGACTCTCAGAAGTCAAGAGAGGGGGAAATTTTCCAGCAGAAAGATATGAATCACAGGGTCAAACACTCAGAGATACCAAGTCAAAGAGTGCTGGAACAAGGCCACAGGATTTGCAGATTAGGAAGTCACGAGTGACCTTTGCCAGGAGTAGAAATGACAAAGCATGAGTGACCAGTGACCACAGTGAGAGGAAAGGGAAAGATAGAAACTGAAGAAAGTATTATAGAGAGTGGATTACATTTAAGGCACTAAGATACATACAGAAAGAGAGTCACAGGGCATCGTCTGAATTATTTTGAGCTTTGTAAATGCCATGGTTTGTCCGAGAGGGAAGCTGAGCTGAGCTCCAAGTCCCACCAAACCCTCTACTGAAATCTCAAAAGTGCAGCTATTGGTACCAACTGCTTTTTGTGGCATCCGGTCCCATCACTTCATGGAAATAGATGGGAATAAGTGGAAACAGTAACAGACTTTATTTCCTTGGGCTTCAAAATCATTATGGACAGTGACTGCAGCCATCAAATCAAAAGACGCTTCCTCCTTGGAAGAAAAGCTATGCCCAACCTAGACAGCATATTAAAAAGCAGAGACGTTACTTTGCCAACAAAGATCTGTCTAATCAAAGCTATGGTTTTTCCAGTATTCATGTATGGATGTGAGAGTTGGACCATAAAAAAAGCTGAGCACCAAAAACTGATGCTGTCAAACTACAGTGCTAGAGAAGACTCTTGAGAGTCCCTTGGACAGCAAGGAGATCAAACCAGTTCACCTTAAAGGAAAACAACCCTGAATATTCACTGGAAGGACTGATGCTGAACCTGAAGCTCCGATATTTGGCCACCTGATGTGAAGAACTGACTCACTGGAAAAGACCAGTGAGTCATGGGAAATGATAAAAAGTCATGGGAAAAGACCAGTGATGCTGGGAAAGAGTGAAGGCAGGAGAAGGGGACGACAGAGGATGAGATGGTTGATGGCATTACTGACTCAATGGACATGAGTCTGAGCAAACTCCAGGAGATAATGAAGGACAGGGAAGCCTGGAGTGCTGCAGTCCATGGGGTCACGAAGAGTCGGACAAGACTGAGTGACTGAACAACATCATCTTCGGCAATTACCAGAGAGACCAGTCCCATCTCAGTACTGTCTTTCAGCTCCCTAACGGGATGGGGGTTTTCCTTGCATGCTTTCTCTCCTGCTCTCTCCTGGTGAAAAAAATATCCCTTCGACCTCTACTTCCAAAGAGGGCAGCTTTTAACCAAGGGTGGCTCCATCTCCCTGGCCACAGAGGGTGATTCAGGAAGCACACAGAATCCAAAGTGTGCCAGCCACAAGAAACCACCTGGAATGACCAGGGGAAAAAGAAGTATCACCTTTTCCTTGGTAGACGTTAGTTAAAAGAGTGGCATAGCCTAGAGCTGCTTCTGTAAGAAGAAAGCTGCCTGCGCATGAAGTTAATTCAGGGACGAGCAGAGCAGACTAACTGGAAGAGGGAAAGGCATTCTGTTCTGAGGATGCTAGCTAGCTGTGCCTGCTGTGAGCATCATTTCCTGAACTTTCTAGGTATATAAGCCAATAAATCTCCTCTTTGGCTAAGTTATTTCAAATTGAATCTTTATCACTTATAATAAAAAAAAATTCTTAACATCATTCACATCTTACCAATCATATGCTCCTGAATAGGACAGTAATTTGTCCTGATAAAACCTCTCTACCCTACTAGATTGTCCATTTCTTTTCTGTTAATATGTATTTGTTTGTGTCTTTGTTTTCAGCTGTGTCAGGTCTTAGCTATGACATGCAGGATCTTCACTGCGATGCAAGAGCTTCTCTCCAGTAGAGGCAGGCAGGCCCAGTAGCTCAGGCTTAGTTGCTCTACGGCATTTAGGATCCTAGATTCCCGACCAGGGATAAAACTCGTGTCCCCTGCATTGGAAGGCAGATTCTTAACCTCTGAATCACCAGGGCAGTCCCTGTTATACGTTTCTTGAGGGCGTGAAAGACCTATGTCTACCAAAATGCCTTATACACAGAATGTGTCCAAAAACTATTTACTAAAGAAGCAAATGAGCAAGAGAAGTTCTTCTCCTTCATAACATCAAGAGCTAAAATTAAACAAATCAGCAACTGAAAGAGAGGATGTCCATGAATAAAGTATGGTTTGCTCCTCTTATTTCTCTCTCTAAAGAGACTGTCCCGATCATGTTTATTCCTGCCCATCTTCTCAGCTCAAACTCCTTCTTACCTTATTTATTCAAGTGAAAGTGGAGTATTCATACTATAAACTATGTTTACAGACCTGGAAATTATCTATCAAAGCAATTGTCAATTTTTTTAGAAGACTAAAATTGCATTGGTCATGTATGGATGTGAGAGTTGGACTGTGAAGAAGGCTGAGCACCAAAGAATTGATGCTTTTGAACTGTGGTGTTGGAGAAGACTCTTGAGAGTCCCTTGGACTGCAAGGAGATCCAACCAGTCCATTCTGAAGGAGATCAGCCCTGGAATTTCTTTGGAAGGAATGATGCTAAAGCTGAAACTCTAGTACTTTGGCCACCTCATGCGAAGAGTTGACTCATTGGAAAGGACTCCGATTCTGGGAGGGATTGGGGGCAGGAGAAGAAGGGGACGACAGAGGATGAGATGGCTGGATGGCATCACCGACTCGATGGACGTGAGTCTGAGTGAACTCCAGGAGATGGTGATGAACAGGGAGGCCTGGCGTGCTGCAACTCATGGGGTCGCAAAGAGTCGGACACAAATGAGCGACTGAACTGAACTGAACTGAAAATTCCATTAAGAACAAGAATAGGGGCAAACTCATTGCCAGACATGTGCCTTGGGGTCAGGAAATCCATATTCTAGCATGATGTCTTCCATATACTATCTGTTCAATAAACATCTACCAAGGTTCAGTCATGTTCAGTAACGAAGTCATGGCCAACTCTTTTGTGACCCCATGGACTGTAGCCCGCTAGGCTCCTCTGTCCATGGGTTCTCCAGGCAAGATTCCTGGACTGGGTTGCCATTTCCTCCTCCAGGGGACCTTCCCAACCCAGGACTGAACCTGTGACTCCTGCAATGGCAGGAGGATTCTTTACCACTGAGCCACCTAAGAAGCTACTAAATAAGCCAAAATCTTAGTTGGGGACAATTTGAAATTTTAGTACAATTCCAAGTCCAATTTTGATTGCTGACTTCATAGAGATGAGGAGAAGGGAAAGAAGTAAGAGGTGGAAATGATCTCTCTTAGCTGAGACAGTCATATTTTGCCACTGAACAGTGTCCAGACCTGGCTCTTTCTTTTTTACATATATTTTAATTTTATTGGAGTACAGTTGTTTTACAATGTTGTGTTAATTTCAGGTGTACAGCAAAGTGAGTCAGTTATATATATAGTCATTCTCTCTTAGATTCTTTTCTCATGTAGGTAAACACAGAATATTGGGTAGAGTTCCCTGTGCTATTCAGTAGGTCCTTGCTAGTTATTTATCTTATATAGAGTACTGTGCAAATGTTCATCCCAAACTCCTGACTTATCCCTCCTCCCCAAACTTGGTTCTTCCTTGCAGTGTGTTTATGGGTTCCTCAGAGATTCATCTCCCTGAGGTCCTCAGATTGGGGTTCTTGGGCAGTGGCCATGCTATAAATGGTGATTAGAGGCTTCCCCCTCAACTTTTACATCAGATCATCAGACTCTAGACCCTTTCTGCCTAGGCTGTCTTCCTCCTGGCAGGAAATGTTTCAGTGGGCAAAGGAAGGGAGGCAATGGCTGGAGGTCCACATAGATCTCCAAGCAACCACACGGTTTTTCCTACTGCTTGTGGAAATAGGGTTTATTTTCACTGCGTCATTGTCTTTTGGCCATGGCCTCTTGCCCTTTGATTTTTGCATTGCAGTTGTTGTTCAGTCCCTCAGTTGCATCCAACTCTTTGCAACTCCATGGACTGTAGCACGCCAGGCTTCCCTGTCCTTCACTATCTCCCAGAGTTTACTCAAACCCACATCCATTGAGTTGATGATGCCATCCAACCATCTCATCCTCTATTGTCCCCTTCTCCTCCTGCCCTCAATCTTTCCCAGCATCAGGGTCTTTTCCAATGAGTCCGCTCTTCGCATCAGGTGGCCAAAGTATCAGAGCTTCAGCTTCAGCAGCAGTCCTTCCGATGAATATTCAGGAAGGATTTCTTTTAGGATTGATTGATATCATCTCCTCACTGTCCAAGGGACTCTTAAGAGTCTTCTCCAGCACTGTAGTTTGAAAGCATCAATTCTTTGGCCCTCAGCCTTCTTTATGGCCCAACTCTCACATCTGTACATGACTACTGGAAAAACCATAGCTTTGACTATATGTCAACAAAGTTATGTCTCTGCTTTTTAATATACTGTCTAGGTTTATCACAGCTTTTCTTCCAAAGAGCAAGCATCTTTTAATTTCATGGCTGCAGTCACTGTCCACAGTGATTCTGAAGGCCAAGAAAATAAAGTCTGTCACTGTTTCCATTTTTTTCCCACTTCTGCATGTTTCTGACAAGTACCAGAACCTATGTCCCCAGAGGCCAGGCTCCATTCACCAAGCTCCCTGTGGGGCTTTCTGACTTCCCTTCCACAAGCACTTGTTTTTTGAAGGAGTGTGATAAAAGGAAAGAATGAGAGAAACACCTCGCACTCTTAATTCTCTTTATGACTCTACTACCACACCCTTCATCAATCTTATTATAGTCAACCTTCCTGTACCTCTCACTCACTGAGAAGTCAAACAAATGAACAAAAAAATCCCAAGATCTGTTAATTCCCTAGCAAATCCTGAATAGATGGATCAATCCACATGAGTCTTGGTCCTCTGGAGCCCTGAAGCAGCTCTGAGGCAACACAGCAATTCAAATGTAACACCCTGTTTTATAGGGAAAGTTACTGAATAGCCTGGTTTTATTAAGAAAAAAAAAGAAAAAGGACTTTCTAAAACTTGGGTCACATCCCACAAACTGAGTTCATGGATCCTCTTTTCCCAAGTAATCACCTGAGGATGCAGATGGGGCAAGAATTCATACAGTAGGGCATCCCATTCACTTTTATCCAGTGGTAGGGCCGGGATGCGGAGAAGGCAATGGCAACCCACTCCAGTACTCTTGTCTGGAAAATCCCATGGAAGAAGGAGCCTGGTAGGCTACAGTCCATGGGGTCGCAAAGAGTCGGACACGACTGAGCAACTTCACTTTCACTTTTCACTTTGATGCATTGGAGAAGGAAATGGCAACCCACTCCAGTGTTCTTGCCTGGAGAATCCCAGGGATGGCGGAGCCTGGACGGCTGCCTTCTATGGGGTCGAACAGAGTCGGACAGGACTGAAGCGACTTAGCAGCAGGGCCGGGATGAGAACCTGGGATTTATTTCTCAGTCCAAAGCCCCTTTCATAGCACACTGATAGAAGGAACAATAATTTTGTAACATAAGCTGAGAAATCATCAAAAATGAAAGAAGAAAGAAGCCCTCCTCCTGTCCTTCTGTATAAAGCAAATAATCTTCTACATCATCCTACACTGCATGTGTGATAAGGGGCTCCGTCCTCTTTCTTGTATATTTGGTATTTATGCAATCCTTCTCCTCCTACAGTCCACCTAATCTTATGAAACATAATTCTTTTCCCTCTTCCTCCTCCCTACACAAATTTAATTCCTGATTCTCTTCAAGTATGTGCAAACTATTACACCAACCATCTTGTAAAGTAAGCATCATACTTCAGCCTAAAATAGCAGCTGGACAAGTAAATTTACTATTTTATATTATCTGAGTTTCCTTTAGCACCTTCTACAACAAAAGTGTTGATTTCTTCCTCCTTTTATACAGTGGCTGTGGCATTCCGAGGCGGCAAGCTACAGGCACAAGTTCATGGTAAGTTCAGAGGAAAGGAATGTTCAAAGAAAACCGAACCCAGAGCATTGTGGGTAGTGATATGGAAAGTTGACAAAACAATGATAAACAATGGGGGGGAAAGAAATAATTAAGTGTTCTGAAGCCCTGTATCAGCATTTTATGCATTGTTAACTTTTTTTAGGAGACTGTTTTATTGTGTGTGGGTTTCATGAAGAGATACTAACCCAGTCTACTGGCACAACACTCTGCAAGTATAATGATTATAAAACTTTATTTTTTTAATAAAAAAGAAAATGGGCAAATATGTCTGCCTGAGATAAGGCCTTCTGAACAAAATATAATACATGGAAATCCTTTCTTGAAGTGCTTTGTGGACTGAAGGAGGTAGGAAACTTAAAACAGTAGAATTTCAGTAAACACGTAAGTCTAAACAAGGTGTGAAAAATCGGACCGTATGCAGCAATAGGTAAAGCAAGTAAAATAAAAGCAGCTAACAGCGTGAGGTAAACACTTTATAGCTACACTTTCTAAAGTGTATCTTTTTTTACCTCTGGCAAACTATTTGAGCTGCTGAGACCTGTAAAAGAGACACATTTTTTATACTGTTAGAATGCAATCCCACCTCAATCATAGCTCAGTCGACCTATGATGTTATGTATGTTTTAATGTGGATTATGTGCTTCTACCTTACTTTCACTCATCATTGCAACAAAAACTTTATTTCATTTCAGGCATTATTTTAGGCACTAGCAATCTGTGGGTGGAAAAAACACAAAAAGCTTCCTGCACCTGAGAACATTATATTCTAGTGAGCAGAGAAGACAATCAACACAACAGATAAACATACAGTATACTGGAAGATGGTACATACCAAGAGAAAAATTAAGCAAAGAAAAGAGATGACGTTCAGGGAGTCCGCTGTATTGGAGTGTAAAAGTCCAATGTCCTTTTACGTGTAGAAGGAGACAATAAGGTTATATTTGATCAGATTTGAAGGAGGTAAGAGAGCAAAGCATTGATTTAACTGAGGAGTATATGAGAAATGAGCAAATTCAAAGTTCCTGAGGTGAGTGCTGTCCCAGTAGCTTGGACAAATATGAAGGAAGCTAGTGCGGCTGATGGGGAAGGAGCTAGAGATGGGTTCGTTCATAACATGTTAAAGAGGTAATCAGAAAGACTGGGGCATCCCAGGCATTGTAAGGACATTAGCTCTTATTCTAAGGGAGATGGCAAGACATGGGAGTTTTCTACAACATGGCATGATCTGAGACATCATATGTTAACCATTTCTTTCCAGAAATAGTTGTAACATGCAAGTTTTTAAAACTTTTAAATTTTTAAACATTTATTTTATAGAAGTATGACTGATTTACAATGTTGTGTTCATATTTTTGCTGTATAGCAAAGTGATCCAGTTATACATAAACTATTCTTTTCTATTGTGGTTTATCATTGGATATTGAATATAGACCCCTGTGCTCTACAGTAAGGCCTCGTTCTGTCAAAACTTTTAAATTTACGGTATGTTTTTGAAAGAATCTTGCAAGCCTCAAAACCTAAAATGATAAGATGGGCCCAGAAGTAAAGATTGAAACAAGATTGTGGTTACAATGACTTCACTCCTTTCAGTGAATACCTAAGATACTTCATGGATTCAGTGATTTCCATCACTCCTTGTTGAAAATCACTGACTGGATTCCTGGTACCAGGCAATAAATGTAAACTGGTGTTCATCACACCAAATCAATTTGAGTCTGTTCTATCTTAGAGAAACAGTTCACTTTTTTACATAAACCAGGTTCCTACAAAGAAGAAAAGGAACACATATTGTTGGCATCAGTCAAGTGTCTGCTTGTTTTGTTCCACACATGTAAGATGCTAGAACAAGAATGCAGTCATAGTTTTAGTGGTTTGATAAAGCAGCAGAGACCAGTTAACCAAAGGAAAGGTAGCATTGCCTGGCAGATTAAGCTGCACAATAATCAGTATTGACTCGAATCAGATATAACTGTGCACTATCAATGTAACAGGTTGAGACTTGTGTTTCCTTTGCAGGAACAACTGCTTTGAAGCAGGAGGAAAAGTAGCTTTTTCAACTTTCATTCAATTATAGTACTATGTGTAAGAGCTGCAAAAATGCACTGCTTTCTTGTCAACTATGAATAAAGAACTTGATCAGTAAATCCTTAGATTATTACTCCACTAAATGTTAATATTCAGCAGTTTGAGAAGCTTCCATAAACTTATAGTCTTTAAACAGGTATTTCACAAAACAAGCAGGCTGATATGAAGGAGGTGGGAGGGGCTGACCTAGTCCTGAATACGGGATGCTAATTTTTGAAAGTTCTCTAAACACCTTTTATATTTCAGTGCCACATCCTTCTTGAAATGCCTACATGATGCAAGAAAAGGGAGCTATTCTATTTCAGAAGGAGGAACAGAGATCTATGAAACCTAATTGTTATGCCTTTAATTCAGCTAAAGATGCATTTCATAACTCTGACTAGAAGAAACTAACATCTATTAAGCTTTCAACTATAGGTCAGGTGTTTGTGTGTGTGCAACTATAGGTTAGGTATTTGTGTATGTGCATGTGTGTGCATGCATGCTAAGTCACTTTAGTCATGCTGACTCTTTGCAGGACCCTATGGACTGTAGCCTGCCAGCCTCTTCTGTCTATGGAATTCTCCAGGCAAGAATACTGGAGTGGGTTACCATGCCTTCCTCCAGGGATCTTCCCAATCCAGGGATCAAACCCATGTCTCCTGCGGCTCCTGCATTGCAGATGGATTCTTTACTGCTGAGCTACCATGGAAGCCCACGTGTGCATATGTGCATATTTTTATCCCCACTCTATAGATGAGAAAACTAAAGAAGGAAATATTCACAGGAGATACAGAACCTTGGGCAAGAACAAGAGTGTACTAATGTGAGAGTGAATGCAAATAGCATAGAAAGAGGAAGTTAGGAATGGAACCTGAAATCTATTTGAATTCACCTGTAAGTAGATGCTGTCGTATATTCTCCACACAACTGAAGATCCTCCCTTCAGACTGAGGCTCTCCCTGCCCTAGCTGCCAACAGTACTAAATGTGAACAGCTCACGGCTGAGCTCTCTCTTTAGCCTGAGCAGAAGGGAGCTGCCTTGCCAAAGGCTACACTCCTCTCCAGGGGCAGCAGACATCTAAAGACTACTCAATGAGGAAGTACAAAAGAACCCTGTGACTTCAATTCAGGACAGCTCCAAAGGGCCATCCCAACTCTAGAACTCCCCATAGGACTGGCTGAGGCCCCTGTTGCCACTGCTTCTCAGTTCAACCTCTCCATCTGCCCCTCCTGCTTCCCCTCTTCTTCACAGGCATCATTCCCAAGAGCACACAACAGTAAACTTTATAATTGCAAATATGAGAGGCTCGGAGTGTGATCCCAAAGGAAGCTGATCAAAGACAACATCACAGCAAGAGTCAGTGACGATATGTTCCATGCCATCTGAAAGAGCTGAGACTGAAAAGTGGTAACTGATTCTACCACTTTGGGCTACCCTGTGGACTAATGTTAGTTTCTAAAGAAACTCTCAATAAAACAGAAAGCAAATCACGAGTGCTCACACTGTTAAGAAGTATTTATCTTTATGTCAGATAAAACAATTATGAATCACTGAATTAAATGGCCAACTGTCAATCAGTCATTTTACAGTGACTGCAAAGTACATATAACCCATGTAGGCTATATGGTGACCAAATCTGCACGGTATCAGACATGTCTGATTAATTTACTTCTCATGGTAAAACATTATGCTTCTTTGAGAAGATTGTTCATTTTTTAAATTATGTAATTGTGTGCGAGTCCAAGGAGAGTTTTAAAAAAAAGTGATACAAGGAAGCAATGTATTTCATGCTGCTGCTGCTGCTAAGTCGCTTCAGTCGTGTCTGACTCTGTGCGACCCCACAGACAGCAGCCCACCAGGCTCCCCCGTCCCTGGGATTCTCCAGGCAAGAACCCTGGAGTGGGTTGCCATTTCCTTCTCCAATGCATGAAAGTGGAAAGTGAAAGTGAAGTCGCTCAGTCGTGTCCGACTCTTAGTGAACACATGGACTGTAGCCCACAGCAACAGACAATTGAGTTTTGTGTAGATCCAAAGACAGACTTTCAAATGGATTTTTAAAGAATTGGGTTTTGAGCATTAAGACCAGGAAATAGGGATCATAAGGACTCAGAATGGGTCAAAGCTGTAACACAAAGAATGTATCAGATATATCTGGGCTTCAGTTAAGATACTGACTTCATGCTGATTTTGGTGAGGTCAAGACAGAGATATGGGCTCCCCTGGTGGCTCAGATGTTAACGAATCTGCCTGCACTGTGGGAGACTCAGGTTTGACCCCTGGGTTGGGAAGATCTGCTGGAAAAGGGAATGGCTACCCACAACAGTATTCTTGCCTGGGAAATTCCATGGACAGAGGAGCCTGGTAGGCTACAGTCCCCAGGGGAGTCACGAAGAGTTAGACACTAAGCGACTTTCACTTTCACAAGACAGAGATATAAGCTGGATAATAAAAAACTGAGGTTATAAAATGTTGATCAATCATATTTAGAGGGAAACACTACCTTAATCGATATTAGTTGGCAGGATACATTTTGGTGGCTCCAAGTTCTGCCTCTTACTCAATCTCTAGTGATCTGCAGAGGAATGGGGACACATAGAACTTTGCTTTCCAGGATAGAAGCAAATGCTAATGGGAACAAGGGTTAGCTTCATTTCCTAAGGAGCAAATTCACCATGACAGTCACAAGATGTTATCTGAAGAATTACTATAAGATCTTAATCAGAATTGCAAAATACAACCCTATAAAAATCATATGAAGTAACAAAGATATCAAAGCACAGGGGCAAAGAGATTCTGGAGACCCCAGAGATAAGTGTTACTCAGAAGAAGTAACCGAGTCTTTAGCAGTCAACATTTAACAAATATTTATTGAGCATCTCCCATGTGCCAGGAACTGCTTTTTGCACTGGAGATACAGCTATGAACATTCCCATAGTGGAAAAACAGAAGATAACAAAGAAGCTAATAAATTACGAAGAAAATATACTATTATGATGATTGCTACAAAATAAATAAAACATGCAATATGACAAGGAGAGACTGATGTGATTCAAGAAAAGGCCTCTTGACAAGGTGTCATTTGAGCTAAGGTCTGAATAAGGAAGGAAAAACCAACAATTGAAGGTATGAGGAAAGAACATCCCTAGCAGAGAGGCCCAATGGTAGAAAAGCCTCACGTGGACAAGGTTAAGCCTCAAGTGGACAAGCTTGACATTTCTAAGAAACAGAAAGCACAGTCCTGTGGCTTAAAAGGACTGAGTGACAGACATAAAGATTAAGAGTTGAGATCAGAGAGATAAGCAAGAGTCAGCTTATCTAATTATGCTACAAGAGAGAGTAACATAATTGTTTAGAAGGTTCACTCTGGCTGCTATTCAACGAACCATATACAGTGTGGGTTGGGGTAGTTAGAACTGATATTCAGAGACAGATAATACTATTGCTATAGTCAGCGAAAGTACATATGTGTATGCATGCTCAGTCGTGTCTGACTCACTGTGACTTCATGGGCTGTAGCCTGCCAGGCTCCTCTGTCCATATGGTTATCCCAGCAAAAATACTGGAGTGGGTTGCCATTTTCTCCTCCAGGGTATTTTCCTGAACCAGGGATCGAACTCCCGTGTCCTATAACTCCTGCATTGGCAGGGGTATTCTTTTATCACTGAGCCACCTGGGAAGCGCTACTGATGATAATAATAATGAGAGACTCCAAGAAGACGAAATTTAATAAGGATAATCATAACACCTGTTTTTAATGCCCATAATATCCCCCCTCTAAAACAAGGGCACAATGTAAGACTGCAGATTCATGCGCTAGCAGTAGCACAGATTTTTAAGCACAAAAAAGCAAACAAAACTAAATAGACATTTCTCCAAAGAAGACATACGGATGGCTAACAAACACATGAAAAGATGCTCAACATCACTCATTATCAGAGAAATGCAAATCAAAACCACAATGAGGTACCACTTCACACCAGTCAGAATGGCTGCGATCCAAAAATCTGCAAGCAATAAATGCTGGAGAGGGTGTGGAGAAAAGGGAACCCTCCTACACTGTTGGTGGGAATGCAAACTAGTACAGCCACTATGGAGAACAGTGTGGAGATTCCTTAAAAAATTGCAAATAGAACTCCCTTATGACCCAGCAATCCCACTGCTGGGCATACACAACGAGGAAACCAGAATTGAAAGAGACACATGTACCCCAATGTTCATCGCAGCACTGTTTATAATAGCCAGGACATGGAAACAACCTAGATGTCCATCAGCAGATGAATGGATAAGAAAGCTGTGGTACATATACACAATGGAGTATTACTCAGCCGTTAAAAAGAATTCATTTGAGTCAGTTCTGATGAGATGGACGAAACTGGAGCCGATTATACAGAGTGAAGTAAGCCAGAAAGAAAAACACCAATACAGTATACTAACACATATATATGGAATTTAGAAAGATGGCAATGACGACCCTGTATGCAAGACAGGAAAAAAGACACAGCTGTCTATAACGGACTTTTGGACTCAGAGGGAGAGGGAGAGGGTGGGATGATATGGGAGAATGGCATTCTATCATGTATACTATCATGTAAGAATTGAATCGCTAGTCTATGTCTGACGCAGGATACAGCATGCTTGGGGCTGGTGCATGGGGATGACCCACAGAGATGTTATGGGGAGGGAGGTGGGAGGGGGGTTCATGTTTGGGAACACATGTAAGAATTAAAGATTTTAAAATTAAAAAAAATAATAATAAATGTACTATTTAAAATTCAAAAATAAATAAATAAATAATGGGAGTATGTCAAAGACACATAGGAGTCAACATTTAAAAGCTTTAAAGGCCAAAGCTGAAGCAATTTATGCAGCAAAATAAATAACGTATTATAGGATTATAATCCAAAGTATCAAATAAATATCTATGAGACTAACTGATACAAATAAATGATTGAATAGATAAACAAATAGGGGAAGGGACAAATCTCCCATACAGAATTCTAAATAATTTACGTATTAATACATACTCCACCTCAAAGAGGTGGAGTTTAACTCCTTACCTCTTGACTGTGGGCTCGTCTTCCAAAGACTACAGTTCAAAAAGGGGAAAAAAGGTAAATTTACAATGGAAACCTCAGCCAGGGGGATCAAGGTTAATGTCATCAGTGATAAGCCATGGTGAGAGCATGTGCCTTGACGTGATGTGATGAGAATGACACGTCACCGTTAGGATATTCCTCCCAAAAACCTATAACTCCAGTCCAACTATAAGAAAAACATCAGAAGAACACAAATTGGGGGACAGCCCACAAAACACCTGATGGTCAAGGTCACAGAGAACAAGGAAAATCTGAGAAGCTGCTATAAGGCAGGAGAAGCTCATGAGACATGACAACTAAAAGCAATATGTATCCTGGATGGGATCCCAGAGCAGAAAAAGGACCCTTTCCCTAAAAACTAAGGAAATTTAAATGAAGTACAGCACTGGGTTAAAAGCAATGTACCAATGTTGGCTCCCCAGTTGTGCCAAACATGTCACAACAATATAAATGTTAAAATAGGAGAAACTGGTTAGATAGTACATGGAACTCTCTACTAGCAGATTTATAACCCTAAACAATTGTAAAAATAAAGGTCTAGAGGCTTGGATAAGTTCCCCTTGACAGAAGTATAGAATCGAGGAAATGAAAGCCAGTCACCTCCATTCAGTCTTATTCAAACATAGCCATCGTACTTCAAGGAATGCAGGAATGCCAGGTCTTGGGAGACGAGGCAGGAAAAATGCTCTGGAAACAGGAGCAACCAGAATAGATGGAGAGTTTAAAGCCATGTCATATGAGAAGCAACACAAAGTACTGTTTGTTGTTTAGTTGGTTAGTCGTGTCTGACTCTGTGCAACCCCATGGACTGTAGCCCGCCAGGCTCCTCTGTCCATGGATTTCTCCAGGCAAGAATACTGGAGTGGCTTGCCATTCCCTTCTCCAGGGGATCTTCCTGATCCAGGGATCAAACCTGCATCTCTTGTGTCTCGTGCACTGGCAGGTGGGTTCTTTACCACTAGCACCTGGGAAGCCAAACTCAAAGTATGGGAGATGCTTAACTTAGAAAACACAAAAAACACAGTAACCATCTCAAAATATACGGAGGAGATAGGTGATAAAGAGTGATGATCTGACCTTCTAAGTTTCAAGTTGCAGTATTTTGTGAAAATGGAGGGAAGATTACAAGTGGTAAATTGCCTACTGACGAAAAGGAAGAACCTATCATAAACCTTCCAGGCACACAAGCAAGGTTTCAAAGAGGCAGAGGAACTAGAGACCAAATTGCCAACATTCGTTGGATCACAGAGAAAGCAAGAGAGTTTCAGAAAAACACCTATTTCTGATTCACTGACTATGCTAAAGCCTTTTACTGTGTGGATCACAACAAACTGTGGGAAATGTTTGAAGAGCTGGGAATACCAGAACACGATACCTGTCTCCTAAGAAACTTGTATGCAGATCAAGAAGCAACAGTTAAACCAACCATTGGAATAACTAACTGGTTCCGAAGTGGGAAAGGAGTACAACGGTGTATATTGTCACCATGCGTATTTAACTTACATGCAGAGTTCATCATATGAAAGGTCAGACTGGACGGGTCACAAGTTTGAATCAAGACTGCCGGGAGAAATATCAACAACTGCAGATAGGCAGATGATACCACCCTTATGGCAGAAACAGAAGAGGAACTAAAGAGACTCTCAATGAGGGTGAATGAGGAGAGTGAAAAATCTGGCTTAAAACACAACATTCAAAAAACTAAGATCATGGCATCTGGTCCCATCACTTCAAGGCAAATAGACAGGGAAAAAGAGGAAGCAGTAGCAGACTTTATTTTCTTGAATTCCATACCACTGCAGACGGTGACTGCAGCCATGAAATTAAAAGACACTTGTTCCTTGGTAAAGCTATGAGATACCGAGAGAGCATACTAAAAAGCAGAGACATCACTTTGCTGACAAAGGTCCATTTAGTCAAAGCTATAGTTTCTCCAGTAGTCATGTACGGATGTGAGAGCTGGACCATAAAGAAAGCTGAGTGCCAAAGAATTGATGCTTCTGAGTTGTGATGCTGGAGAAGACTCTTGAGAGTTTCTTGGACAGCAAGGAGATCCAACTAGTCAATCCTAAAGGAAATCAACCCTGAATATTCATTAGAAGGACTGATGCTGAAGCTCCAATACTCTGGCCACCAGATGTGAGAGCTGAGTCACTGGGAAAGACCCTGATTCTGGGAAAGACTGAGGGCAGCAGGAGAAGCGGGCAACAGAGGATGAGATGGTTGGATGGCATCACTGACTCAATGAACATGAATTTGACCAAATACCAGGAAATAGCAAAGGACAGAGGAGCCTGGTGTGCTGCAGTTCATGGGGTCGCAAAGAGTTAGACACAACATAGCAACTAAACAACAACATTATAAACTTAGCATCACCTGTCCTGGGAGGCCACAGGATGCCATTCCAATACTGAGCATTCGGGCCTCTGCTGCAAAGACACTGTCCAGAACACTGCAGAGGGGACTGATATTTGAGCTCCAGGAGACTGTCCAGGTATGAAATACTAAAACTTAATGCTTTCCTGCTTTTCTACCAACAGTTAATAAACGATGCGAAAACTGATTGTATTCCAAATCCATGTCCCACTATAGTAATTTGCATACTGTATTCTAAATTTTTTATAAAGAAATATTTTGTATATTTATTTGAGGGCCTTTTCTACCTTTTAAAAGGCATTTTAACAGTCATAGACCTCCTTGAGGGCTTCCCTGGTGGCTCAGACCGTAAAGAATCTGCCTGCAGTGCGGGAGACATGGGTTCAATCCCTGGAGAAGGGAATGGCAACCCACTCCAGTGTTCTTGCCTGGAGAATCCCATGGACAGAGAAGCCTGGCGGGCTACAGTCCACGGGGTTGCAAAGAGTCAGATAGGACTGAGTGACTAACACTTTCACTTGGCTTCCCATGTGGCACCAGTGGTAAAGAAGCCACCTGCCAATGCAGGAGACACAGATTCAATCCCTGGGTCAGGAAGATCCCCTTCTGTTAATGAAAAAATGTGGAATAATATATCCCTGTACCTCCAGCACAGACCTCACTCCTAAAAACAAGACTCACCTATTCAACTGTTTCTTTGACCTTTCCACTAGAATAATAGGCATTTCCTACTTAAAAGGTCCAAAATAAAACTTCTTATTTTCCATCCAAACCTGCATCTCCCTCAGTCTTCTTCATCAGTGAATACCACCAACCTACACCGAATTTCCTTCTATCTACCCCTCCATGCATTTCATTAGTACACCCTTTAAAATCTATATGTAAAAATGTCTACTCTCCATCACAACTACCTCTCCTAATCCAAGCTAGTCCTTGCTAGGCTACGCAATCACTTCCTAACTGCCCCCAACCCTCACTCCTACTCTTTTCCGTCTAGTTTACTCTTCACAAATCAGCCAGAGATTACACACTTACAGTCAACGCCCCTTCTTTTTCTTTTTTTTTTTTTTTTTTTGCTGCTCTGCATGGCATGTGGGATCATAGTTCCCTAACCAAGCATTGAACCTATGCCTCCCACAGTGGAAGCACTGGAAATGCGGAGTCTTAACCACTGGACTACCAAAGAAGTCCCCCCGCCTTTCTTTCCTTTTCCTTTTCTTTTCTGAAGCCTTTTCCTACGTATCTCGAATAGTTAACCAACACACTTAGGAAAAAACTCTCTTTAATCTGTGGTCTTATCAGTCTCTCTGAACTCTTCTTACTACTTTCCTCCTTGCCAATGCTGCAACCACATTAGCCTCGTCCCTATTACCCAATAACCTCAAGTTCCTTTCTCCCTAGGGATATATTGCACCAGCTGTTCTTTCTGCCTAATATGTTTTCCCCAAGATCTTCAAATGCCGGCTCCTTCTTGCTATTCTAAAATAGCCATTAATTCACTCTTCATCACCGCAGCCTTGTTTATTTCTCTGCATAGCACTTATCACCAGTTGATATTTTCTCCTTGCCTTGTTTACTATGATATTGCTTTTGTCTCTGCATTGTCCAAGAACAGGAAGGCTGTATACCTTAACTATAGCTGTAGTCTAGGCATGCAAAATAGGGCCTGGAATATCACAAGCAGTCAGTAAATAGTTGTTCAACGAATTAATAATTTTAAATGATACAACTAAAGATGACATCCTGTAATTTGACTTGAAATCTTAAAGTGAGCTTTTCTAATTCCTGAAGAAATAGACCAATATTGTAAGATATAACTAAAAATAAGATTAAGATACAATAAACACCAAAATACACTTGCTTTCTACATTCCCCAAATTCAGCACTGTGCATTTCTCTTTCTACATGTATGTTTACACTGTTTCTCTGACTGAAATTATTTATCCTGGAATTTTTTCTAATCTTCCAGATCACCTAAGTAAACATTAACATCTCTTAAAATATTATCCACTTTTAGGACCCAATCACAAACATTTTGGACCCACACACAAACTTTCTTGCATTCTCTGACTGAGAATTGAAATCTATGCACCCCCAAATACTTTATTGCTTAAAGACAACATATCTCAGTGAGGGGCCTAGTTATTATAGGTAAGAATTTTCCAAACGTCACTCCATTGAACACTAGACTTGAGATCATTGGTAAAATTTCCATTAGCTTGGAAAACGTATTATAAAATATACTCACTTCGGAAGATTCACAACAATTTTTTTTTTTACTTTACTTATTTATTTGGCTGATCCAGGTCTTGGTTGTGGCATGTGAACTCTTGGCATGAGGGATCTAGTTTCCTAACCAGGGATCAAACCTGGGTCCCCTGCATTAGGCGTGTTGGGTCTTAGCCACTGAATGTCAAGGCAAGTCCCGCACGACAATATTATAGACTGTGAATAAAGTAAGCAATGTATGGGGTTTGCTGTGGTTGTTGTTCAGTTGCTAAGTCATGTCTGACTCTGTGACCCCAAGGACTGAAGCACAGCACGCTTCCCTGTTCCGTGTGTAGGGTTTAACTTTCCACAACTCAAATTTTGTTTTCCATTATTTGACTATAGAATTGACTGTTCTTACTTTAAGAAACATATGTTTTAACATATCACAGAAAATAGCTTGAGATACGCCTGAACAGTGGCTTAAGAGCATGTGGTTGGGAAGTTAACAAGTTGGAGGGCTTCAGTTTTCACCTGGGCTCCAAGAGTTATTAGAGGAGACCACAAGCAGGTAACTGATCCTCAGTGAGCCTCCACTTGCCCATCTTTAAAACAGAGTTGAGTATGATTACCACCCAGGATTCGTATATGGATTGAATAATAGTGGCATGGTGCCTGGGGCCTATCAACCATGCTATAATGGTTACTGCCATTAGAATGATAATAATCTTTATTATTCTTATACATCAGTGAGGTCAGGAATCAGAGGTGTTCACTTGTGAATCTCCCACAAGATCCAGCAGATACTAGGCAAAGAGACTTAAGGGTTTGCCAACTGAATGCTTAGGGCACAGTGTGGCTCAAACACATGTTATGATTGGCTGGCATAGGTCTTGACTGTTTCATTGCTATTGCCTCATATTGGGCTCAATTTCTTTGCACTGATCACTGAGGAAGGCTTTCTTGTCTCTCTTTGCTATTCTTTGGAACTCTGCATTCAAATGTGTATATCTTTTCTTTTGTCCTTTGCTTTTTGCTTCTTTTCTTTTCTCAGCTTTTTGTAAGGCCTCCTCAGACAGCCATTTTGCCTTTTTGCATTTCTTTTTCTTGGGGATGATCTTGATCCCTGTCTCCTGTACAGTGTCACAAACCTCCATCCATAGTTCTTCAGGCACTCTGTCTAGCAGATCTAAAACCTTGAATCTATTTGTCACTTCCACTGTATAATCATAAGGGATTTGATTTAGGTCATACCTGAATGGTCTAGCAGTTTTCCCTACTTTCTTCAATTTAAGTCTGAATTTGGCAATAAGGAGCTCATGATCTGAGCCACAGTCAGCTCCTGGTCCTGTTTTTGCTGCCTGTATAGAGCTTCTCCATCTTTGGCTGCAAAGAATATAATCAATCTAATTTCAGCATTGACCATCTGGTGATGTCCATGTGTAGAGTCCTCTCTTGTGTTGCTGGAAGAGGGTGTTTGCTATGACCAGTGCATTCTCTTGGCAAAACTCTATAAAAAAGCAGCCTTTGCCCTGCTTCATTCTGTACTGCAAGGCCAAATTTGCCTGTTACTCCAGGTGTTTCTTGACTTCCTACTTTTGCATTCCTGTCCCCTATAATGAAAAGGACGTCTTTTTTGAGTGTTAGTTCTAGAAGGTCTTATAGGTCTTCATAGAACCGTTCAAGTTTTTAGCTTCTTCAGCATTACTGGTCAGGGCATAGACTTAGATTACTCTGATATTGAATGGTTTGCCTTGGAAACGAACAGAGATCATTCTGTCATTTTTGAGATTGCATCCAAGTACTGCATTTTGACTCTTCTGTTGACCATGATGGCTACTCCATTTCTTCTAAGGGATTCTTGCCCACAGTAGTAGATATAATGGTTGTCTGAGTTAAATTCACCCATTCCAGTCCGTTTTAGTTCACTGATTCCTAAAATGTTGATGTTCACTCTTGCCATTTCCTGTTTGACCACTTCCAATTTGCCTTGATTCTTGGACCTAACATGCGAGGTTCCCATGCAATATTGCTCCTTACAGCATCGGATCTTGCTTCTATCACCAGTCACATCCACCACTGGGTGTTGTTGTTACTTTGGCTCCGTCTCTTCTTTCTTTCTGGAGTTATTTCTCCACTGATCTCCAGTAGCATATTGGGCACCTACTATACCTGGAGAGCTCATCTTAAAGTGTCCTATCTTTTTGCCTTTTCATACTGTCCATGGGATCCTCAAGGCCAGAAATAGAGGAAAACAATAGAATGGGAAAGACTAGAGATCTTGTCAAGAAAATTAGAGATACCAAGGGAACATTTCATGCAAAGATGGTCACAATAAAGGACAGAAATGGAAGAAGCAGAAGATATTAAGATATTAAGAAGCAGAAGATTTAAGAAGAGGTGACAAGAATACACAGAAGAACTATACAAAAAAGATCTACACGACCCAGATAATCACGATGGCATGATCACTCACATAGAGCCAGACATCGTGGAATGTGAAGTCAAGTGGCCCTTAGGAAGCAACACTACAAACAAAGCTAGTGAAGGTGATGGAATTCCAGTTGACTATTTCAAATCCTAAAAGATAATGCTGTGAAGGTGCTGCACTCAATATGCCAGCAAATTTGGAAAACTCAGCAGTGGACACAGGACTGGAAAAGGGCAGTTTTCATTCCAGTCCCCAAGAAAGGCAATGCCAAAGAATGCTCAAACTACCACACAACTGCACTCATCTCACATGCTAGTAAAGTCATGCTCAAAATTCTCCAAGCCAGGCTTCAGCAATACATGAACTTCCAGATGTTCAAGCTGGATTTAGAAAAGGCAGAAGAACCAGAGATTAAATCGCCAACATCCCCTGGATCATGGAAAAAGCAAGATAGTTCCAGAAAAACATCTATTTCTGCTTTATTGCCTATGCCAAAGCCTTTGACTGTGTGGATCATCACAAACTGTGAAAAATTCTGAAAGAGACTGGAATACCAGACCACCTGGCCTGCCTTCTGAGAAATCTGGATGAAGGTCAAGAAGCAATGGTTAGAAAAGGACATGGAACAGTAGACTGGTTCCAAACAGGGAAAGGAGTACGTCGAGGCTGTATATTGTTACCCTGCTTATTTAACTTCTATACAGAGTACATCATGAGAAACGCTGGGCTGGATAAAGCACAAGCTGGAATCAAGATTTCTGAGAGAAATATCAATAACCTCAGATATGCAGATGACACCACCACCCTTATGGCAGAAAGCAAAGAAGAACTAAAGAGCCTCTTGATGAAAGTGAAAGTGGAGAGTGAAAAGGTTGGCTTAAAACTCAACATTCAGAAACTAAGATCATGGCATCTGGTCCCAACACTTCATGGCAAATAGATGGAGAAACAATGGAAATAGTGACAGAGTTAATTTTGGGGGGGGCTCCAAAATCACTGCAGTTGGTGATTGGAGCCATGAAACTAAAAGATGCTTGCTCCTTGGAAGAAAAGTTGTGACCAACCTAGACAGCATAATCAAAACCAGAGACATTACTTTGCCAACAAAGGTCCATCTACTCAAGGCTATGGTTTTTCCAGTAGTCATGTATGGATGTTGAGAGTTGGACTATAAAGAAAGCTGAGCACCAAAGAACTGATGCTTTAGAACTGAGGTGTTGGAGAAGACTCTTGAAAGTCCCTTGGACTGCAAGGAGATCTAACCAGTCCATCCCAAAGGAAATCAGTCCTGAATGTTCATTGCAAGGACTGATGCTGAAGCTGAAACTCCAATACTTTGGCCACCTGATACGAAGAACTGACTCATTTGAAAAGACCCTGTTGCTGGGAATGATTGAAGGTGGGAGGAGAAGGGGATGACGAGGATAAGATGGTTGCATGGCATCATCAACTCAATGGACATGAGTTTGAGTAAACTCTGGGAGTTGGTGATGGACAGGGAGGCCTAGTGTGGTGCAGTCCATGGGGTTGCAAGGAGTCGGACATGACTGAGCAACTGAACTGAACTGAAGGGGTCTCAATCCAGAGATTTATGTTGTCAGCCTTGTCCTCCAAGGCATTCAAGTTTGCCTGGGCAGCATTCCTCAGTGAAGGTTTATTGACTTGCCTGCTCTCCATGGATTGGAACTTTTTAAAATTCTCATCCACTGGAAGCACCAGTCGCCCTCAAAACAACACCCAGACATTAACATAGATGTCTTTCAGAAGTGTGGCTCACTAAAATAATGATTTATACCTTAGCAGCCTAGGTTAGGAGGAAAGTAAAATGCAGAGTTTTAAAAATTCTGCAATCTGATATGCACCTCATTTCCCAACTTGGTCAGTGAGATAGACCACAATAGCAGAGAAGTCCAGAGAAAGAAGAGGTTCCCTGTGACTGTTAACATCAGCTCCCAGAAAGTAGAAGGCATTCTTACATGGAAGGAGCTACATTGATGACCTCAAGAGGGCCATTTCACCCTTGAGTTTCTATGAAACCTTTGGAATTTAAAATAGAGCACTAAAAAGAACTTAAACAGATCATCAAGGCCATCCCCCTGCCTATTCTAATATTTTTATATTTCCAGGTTCAATGTGGGAGTGCAAAGGCTCAAGCTGCAAGAGAAATTGATGGGTTAGAGGGCAGAAAAGCTTAGGGGGAGAGAAGAGAAAGGAAAAGAAAAATCTGAGGATAAAGGAATTTATGCCCTCCCAATTAACCTTACTCAGGACCTCGAAATTCCCAAGGCAACCCTGATTCTACCTTTCTTTCTTTTGTTTTCAAATATGGAATTTTCCCCAGGACTAATGTTAGAACTGAGCATATTCTTCCTTTGATTTATGAGAACATTCAGGGAATATAAGGTCATGAAAGTTACCAAACCAGCTGGCTTCAATGCAAAGTAATTAAATAGAAAGTCTTAAAAACTTAAAATCTTTGCTAGACTTATTTCAGAAAAAAAAAGTTACATTTATTTTCCTTTACATTTGAAGTACCCACTTCTTATATTTTTAAAATATTTATTCTAAGTTTACATTAACCTTCCTCCTGATGACAGGAGTGGACCTAATTCAAAAAGACCTATAAAAGAGCAGAAATTAGAGCATCTGTATTTGTGGTTAAAACTATTAGTAGACAACCACATTTCAGGAAATACATGGTTAAAGTAATTAGATAACCAAAAATGCCTGTTCAGAAAAGCAAAGTTAAATGCTGGAATTTTTTTTTCTAAAAAAAAAAGCCACTATGATTTCAAATAAGGAGGAAAAAAAAAAAAAAAAAGCCTAACTGATTTCTTAAGAAGTTGAGCAGAAATGCATACTTAAGTGGTTATGCTCTAAACATGAAAGCAATCTACTAAGAGTGGTATTAAGATGTGGGTTTATGAGTTATCCATATATTAGGTAGAGTACCTACCCCAAGCATTGTACTATGCTACTTGTTTTTCAATTCCTTTGATACTGTCCTTAAATTGTCCTTAATAGTACCTTACAGAGCAGGGCCCACCCAAAGGCTTTCATGATCTCTCTACTCCAATATTATCTTTAGGAAAAGTCAGACTCTTTGAAAAGCCTCTCAGGTTCTAGGCTGTGTGATTCCTTTGCAGTAGGCATATTCAGATACACATGCTTAGTCATTTTTCTAAGGAAAATTATGTTTGAAACTCTGTTCTTATAGGTATAATCCTCAGCACACTCATACAAATAAATCACTCCTGCATCTAGGATCTAAGAAACAGAGCCAATTTCTGGTAAAGGGACATGATAGTCAATTAAAAGAAACCGACTGGTAGCAAACTTGGATGGTGAGCCATGAGGCAATTTTTTTTCTGACTTTACCTTGCAGTACCAAAGCGTGCTTTAATAAACAAGCTTCAGGTACTGATAATCTATCAGTGTCTACATCTCTCTGAGCATGACATAACAGTTCTCTCCTTTTTGAAGGCTGAGGGTTTCCATTTTCTTGTATCCTGTAGATATCCAAGAGCAAAGAGAGTTGCCACATTATATTTCTCCAAATAAAACCATAGGGTAGTCAAATTAATCTAATTATCTGTGACCCAATTTGATAACACTGCTAAAAGCAATGTTAGAGGACTTCTCTACAGTTAAGTTCTTTGTTTTCTCATTCATTTTCTTGTTTTATTAATTTGGCTGAGAACCCTTTCACAGCAAGAGCACACCTGCTTAGAAATTTTATGTATGTATATGAACTCCTGAAAAAGTGTACTCTGTCTACCAGCACTTGGAAAATGCAATGAGGAGAAAATCAAAATTGTCCTGAGTTTCAATAAAGATCTGACAAATTCTAAAGATTGATCCAATGCCATTTTCACATTTAGCAATCCAACTAAAGCACGTATTTCTCAGGTGGGTAATATAACAGATTCAAATATTGTTTCATCAAAATCAGAAATATTACTTTCTTGTAGCTCTTTTCATGAAGTTGGATACTGTAAGTTTTCCATCTGCTTCTTTCTTATATCATTTCTAGCCCTCATGCAACACTATTCACTTCAACCTCTTCCTCAAAGATACAAACATGTGGCTGGTACTCAAGAAAATATTTCTGTACTCCATAGGAACAGAGATGCATAATTTTTTATGGGAATCACTTTCATTTCAATTTTTCCAGTTACAAATTTACTCTGTCTTAATTCAAAAAGATTTAATTCAAAAACCTTCGTGTGATTTAAAAATTTCTTCTCCAATATACTGTCATTCTGAATTTTTAATGTTTATAATGATCAAAATTATACGCTTAGAACACACCCTTCAACATAACAGCACTACAACTAAATTTTTATTTGAATTATGTTTATGGTAATAATAACTAATGTTTTCTTCACAACATAGGTTAAAAGTCTGCAGCCTCTAATTTGACAAGAGCTCTATTATCACTTTCTGCAAAAAAAGAATATTAAGACATCTAAAATCTGACACAAATAGAAATCGCTTTCTCTCACTCTCTCTTTTTTTAAACAAGAATAATGATTATATATGCTGCTTGACATCCCATTTTCAGGGCAACTAAAGGGATATAGAGGTTCAAGCTTTATCTCGTCAACCAAATAAGACCACTGCCAAGTATGCATTGGTATATTTCTATACACTGAACTGCTTTAGATAATAGATAAAGTTAGCTTTATCTACTTCATGGTCTTATCCATTCAGGGCCCTCTGCTTCAACTAACATAAAAATACCTTCACTGCAGGGTCCTGGTCCAGACGGCTAATACACAGCACACCTTCTGTAAAATATACCATTCTAAAACTTGAAAAATGGTCAGCTAATTAAAGACCAGTGAACGGTTTTGAGACAGGAAGAATTCTCCTATTCAAAATTGAAACAGAACCTGAGTGGAATCAAAAAGTTCCAAAGTAGGCTGATTTTCTCAGTGACTTGTAAGACTATCTATTATCATTTTTCAAATGTCTCATACTGTACCTGAGTTTCTTTGTTTGTTTGTTTTGGTCATAACTACAAATGAAACTTCAAAAGCCAATGCTGTTTTACGTGTGTGCCTCAGGAGAGATGTGTATGAGACAGATGCCTTAGAAATAATACAAAAAGTCTGTCTTTCTGCAAAGTTCAGCACAGATTTCACACCAGAGTATTTTGATTAATTTCACTTCAGAAATGCATAAGTGGAGTGTATGCTCAAAATAACACCCCTAAATACACTCAGAAATTCTAAAGCTTAGGATGCTTCCCAAAACATCTCTGAAAAAGACAGCACTCCAATAAAGACTGGTTTTCTGCTGGATCCGAGTCCATGACCCTGGGATGCTAGGAAACCAGTCTAACCTCAGAGAGTAGAGGCTGGGTCAGTGCCCCTCTAGGACTGAAAACCCGAATCTAGCTGCCAGGAGGTCTAGTTGCTGTGACCTCCCAAGACCTGCTCTAAGAAGAAGAAGGGGGGCTGCCTTGCCCAAAGTTGTGCCCCTAGTAAGGGGAGATGGAAGCCAAGCACTCTTTTTAAAAATTTTTTATTGGAGTATATTTGCTTTACAATGTTATATTAGTTTCTGCTGTACAGCAAAGTGAATCAGCTATACATATACATAATGTCCCCTCTTTTCTAAATTTCCCTCCCACGTAGGTCACCACAGAGCAGAGTAGAGTTCCCTGTGCTATACAGTAGCTTCTCACCATTATCTAGCTTGTACATAATATCAATAATGTGTATATATATCAATGCTAATCTCCTAATTCATCCTACCACCCCTGTCCCTTGGTATCCATACATTTGTTCTCTACATCTGTGTCTCTATTTCTGCTTTGTAAATAAAATCGTTTGTACCAATTTTCTTCAGGTTCCACGTTTAAGCATTAATATACAATATCCGCTTTTCTCTTTCTGATTTGCTTCATTCCATAAGACAGTCTCTAGGCCCATTCACACCTCTACAAATGACTCAATTTCATTCCTATTTATGGTTGAGTAATATTTATATATATATATATGTGTGTGTATATATGTGTATATATATACACCACATCCTCTTTATCCTTTCCACTGTCAATGACATTTGGGTTATTTCCATGCCTTGGCTATTGTAAACAGTGCTGCAATAAACTTTGGAGTACATCTGCCTTTTTGAATTATGGCTTTCTCTAGGCATGTGCCCAGTACTGGGATTGCTGGGTCATATGGTTACTTCTATTTTTAGTTTTTTAATAAACTTCCATACTACTCTCTATGGTAGCTGTATCAGTTTGCATTCTTACTAACACAAGTTCAGTTCAGTTCAGTTCAGTCACTCAGTCGTGTCTGACTCTTTGAGACCCCATGAACTGCAGCACTCCAGTCCTCCCTGTCCATCACCAACTCCCGGAGTCCACCCAAACCCATGTCCATTGGGTCATTGATGCCATCCAACCATCTCATCCTCTGTCGTCCCCTTCTTCTCCTGCCCTCAATTTTTCCCAGCATCAGGGTCTTTTCAAATGAGCCAGCTCTTCACGTCAGGTGGCCAAAGTATTGGAGTTTTAGCTCCAACATCAGTCCTTCCAAAGAACATCCACGACTGATCTCCTTTAGGATGGACTGGTTGGATCTCCTTGCAGTCCAAGGGACTCTCAAGAGTCTTCTCCAACACCACAGTTCAAAAGCATCAATTCTTCGGTGCTCAGCTTTCTTCAAAGTCCAACTCTCACATCCATACATGACCACTGGAAAAACCACAGCCTTGACTAGACGGACCTTTGCAGTGCAAGAGGGTTCCCTTTTCTCTACATCCTCTGCACTAACAATGAAAGATCAGAAAGAGAAATTAAGGAAATAATCCCATTTACTATAGCAACAAAAAGAATAAAATACCCAGGAATAAACCTCTATAAGGAGACAAAAGACCTGTACTTAGTTTAGAAAACTATAAGACACTGATGAAAGAAATAAAAGATGACACAAACAGATGAAGAATAAACCGTGTTCTTGTATTGGAAAACCTATATTGTGAAAATGAATATACTACCCAAAGAAATCTAGAGATTTAATTCAATCCCTAACAAATTACCAGTTACCAGTGGCATTTTTCACAGAACTAGAACAAAAAATTGTGCAATTTATATGGAAACACAAGAGATCTCGACTAGCAAAAGCAATGTTGAGAAAACCAAAAACAAAAATGGAGCTGGAGGAATCAGGCTCCCTGACCTCAGACTATACTTCAGGGCGACAGGAATCAAGACAGTATGGTAGTGGCACAAAGACAGAAATATAAATTGGCAGAACAGGACAGAAAGCCCAGAGATAAACCCACACACCTCTGGCCACCTAATCTTTGGCAAAGGAGGCCAGAACATACATTGGAGCAAAGCCACAGCCTCTGCAATAAGTGGTGCTGGGAAAACTGGACAGCCATATGTAAGAGAAGGAAATTAGAACATTCTCTAACACCACACACAAAAATAAAATGGATTAAAGACCTAAATGTAAGGCCAAATACTATAAAACTCTTAAGAGGAAAACATAGGCAGAACACTCTGACATAAATCACAGCAAGATCTTTTTTGACCTACCTCCCAGTGTAGTGAGAATAAAAACAAAAATAAACAAGTGGGACCTAATTAAACTTAAAAGCTTTTGCACAACAAAGAAAACCATAAACAAGATGAAAAGACAACCCTCAAAATGGGAGAGAATATTTGCAAATAAAGCAACTGACAAAGAATTAATCTCCAAAATATACAAACAGCCATGTATCTTAATATCAAAAAAACAACCCAATCAAAAAAATCTTCACAATAACTCAATGATAGAATATTCTTTCTCATTTTAGAAATGAATGAACCTGCTAAAAGGAGGTTCAGTTGGCTCATGTGAGATTTGACTATGACGCTGTTGATGTGTCCCTTTACCCAAGGCCTCACCAGGACTACAAATAAACAAGGTCTGTCCTCCCTTGATTCACCATGTTTGCAAGTGTGAAGCTTTCATTATCATTTGTCTTTCCGATTCTCACTAATTAGGTAGAGCTTCACTACATAATATACCGGTTAACTTGACTCACTACAAATAAAAATAAACAATGCCACAAGTTTCAGAATGTTGATTAGCATTTATGATTTCCGAGTGCCAAAATAAATCAATTATTTTGAAGGACTAGTAAAGCTAAGACACATTCTTATGGTGTTTTCATCAGTACAAAAAATTTACAACGACATCTCTTAACTAGGCACTTAAGAAATCATTTGGCAGTTTACTTTTGGCCAAATGCCATACATTGTTTTAATGTCAGAAAGGAAGCAAAAGTTATTTATAGATTGATATACAACACTATTAAAGCTCAATCTTATATACAGCAACACATTCCAAACTGAGTTCTCAACACTACATTTTAAAGCACAAATCACTGTATTCAATACAAGCATATGAATATCTTCTTAATAGAGTACCAGATGTATGACAAAGACTCCAAAAGGGGATGAGACAATTAAAAAAAAAATCTAATAATGTCAACATGTATTTTTTACCTTAACCTGAAAATTAATTTTTGTGACCTCACTTCTATACCCTGTTTTTTTTCAATATCTGTGATTCATTGGAGAATGCTAGTCAATAGGAACCCAGTAAAATGTGAGTTTATAACACTGGATGCTGTGGTTAACAGTGCTAGACTTTGACATTTTAGTTAATCTAAGTAATTTTTTAAAAGATTAGTATTTTTTATTTGTGTATATAGACACAGCATTTTTTTAGCCTTGTGGGATTGTGTTTTCATAGTAAGATAAGCCTTCAGATAATTCTCTCTGCAGAATTCTGGTATTTGTAGTTGTGTGAGCATAACCAATTGGCATTCTTTAGATATAATAAAGTGACTTCTGAATTCCATAAATAAAAGGACTTTTACATCTATGACAATTTTTTAAATAAACTTAAACTTTTTAATGTACACTAATTATTACCGTTTTAAAATCATACAGCAGCCTCTCACTCTTGCGACACAGAACAATATGTCTTATTGGTTCCAACTCAGCATGACATCTTGAGGTCTATCAGCTGGTTTTATTTTATGTTAGGCTTAAAAAACAGGAGGCTTTACAGACACAGGAAGATGAGGTGAAATGAGAACTCAGAGATTAAAAATACTCTCTAAACTCAGAATACTACTTTTCACTTTGAGTCTATAATGAAATAAAGGTTAATTCCTTCCTCAAGAGGGCTGTGAGATAAAATACAAGACACCCAAAGAAAATCTGAATTTTAGGTAGACAGTTTTTTAATTGTGTCCCATGCAATATTTGTATTGTGCATATGAATCACCTGAGTGTCTTTTTAAAATGCAAGTTCTGTATCAGCAGGCCTCGGATGGCACCTCAGAGTCTGTATTCTAATTTGCTGAATCTGGCAACTTATCCTAAATTCCTTGCAAAAGAAGAAACTGCTGAAGATAATAGTGTTAAATGCTCACCTGTGGACTAATATTTGCAGTTAATGAATGGAATGAAGAATTGGGTTTTATTTACATATTTGTTTCAGTGTTGTCTCTAAAAACTCCAGATTAGTAGCAAAACTAAAAGCCCGAAGGAGAGTTTTGAGAATATTATTTATAACATTATCATCTATGTGTATTTTCCCCCCATTTTCACAGATCTTTTATCTAATCAGTGGTATTCAACCTTAGCTGAACATCAAAATCACCTTCAGAGCTTTTTAAAATCCTGATACCTAGCCACATTCTACTCAACTAAATGCTAATCTCTGGGGGTCACCCAGGCATAGAAGGTTTTACTCTCCCCAGGTGATGCCAACCTGCTGCCAAGACAGAGAATTTGCCCTAAGTTCCTACCATACAAAGTGTGGTCTGGGAACCAGCAACATCAGCCTCAGTTGGCAACTTGTTAGCAACATAGAATTTCAGGCCCCACCCTAGGCCTTCTGAGTCAGAACCTTAACAAGATATCCAGATGATTCATATACACGTTACAGTCTGACAGACAATACTCTGAATCATTTAGTGATAACAACTAAATGGAGCCACACATGACTATCACTATATTATTAACTGGAATTCTATAATGTCCCAACAGAGCAAAACTTGTCTGATTTAGTGCAGTCACTATCGTTAAATCATCAGTACTCTGTCAATGCAAATCACTATGGGCTTCCAAGAGAAATCATATGACCATCCGAAGCGACCCTGGATAGAATGCTGGCATCAGTTCCAAAGAGACAGCAGGCCAGTCTACGGCCATACCACCTTGAGCACACCTGATTTCACCCAAAGGACAGCAGACCTGATCGTGACCATAATTCAGCAACTAAGATAGTCTCTAAACAGCAACACCGCTTCCTTTTCTCTGCTAATCCCAATCCTAGTGAGTAAAACTAATTTATAGAAACAGGAAACTACTAAGACTCACTCAAGACCTGACTCATTGGAAAAGACCCTGAAGCTGGGAAAGATTGAGGGTAGGAGGAGAAGGGGGCAACAGAGGATGAGATGGTTGGATGGCATCACCAACTCAATGAACATGAGTTCAAGCAAACTCCAGGAGACAGTGAAGGACAGGGAAGCCTGGTATGCTGCAGTTCATGGGGTCACAAAGAATGACCCCCAGTCACAACTTACTGACTGAAAAACAACAACAACAACAAAAGTGCTTTGCCCCAAAGTGCTGGCGTATCTTTGGTGACCATTGTATGTTTTCAACCATAAATTCACAGGTTTCCTGTGTGAGTTCCATCAAGCAACTGAGTGCTTTTTTCCCAAATGATGGTACCTTTTAAGAAGCCTGATAAAGTAACCTCCTAAAAACAACAGAACCAAGTATTCACATTGAGGCTGAAATCTAGCTGCTGGGATTTGGAAACTGTCTGGAAGACTTCCTGCCAAATTGTCTTTCCCACTTGTAACGAGTTCTCCTATGAGCAGTAAGCTTTTTGTGTTAAATAGGTTGGTTTTCACTCCAATCCCAAAGAAAGGCAATGCCAAGGAATGTTCAAACTAACACACAATTGCACTCATGTCACACACTAGCAAAGTAATGCTCAAAATTCTCCAAGCCAGGCTTCAACGTGAACCAAAACTTCCAGACATTCAAGCTGGATTTAGAAAAGGCAGAGGAACCAGAGATCAAACTGCCAACATCCATGAGATCATCAAAAAAGCAAGAGAGTTCCAGAAAAACATCTACTTCTGCTTTATTCACTACACCAAAGCCTGTGTCTGTGTGGATCACAACAAACTGTGAAAAATTCAAGAGACAGGAATACCAGACCACCTGACCTGCCTCTTGAGAAATCTGTGTAGGTCAGGAAGCAACAGTTAGAACTGGACATGGAACAACAGACTGGCTCCAAATAGGAAAAGGAGTACATCAAGGCTGCATATAGTCACCCTGCTTATTTAACTTATATGCAGAGTACATCATGCGAAATGCTGGACTGGGTGAAGCACAAGCTGAAATCAAGATTGCTGGGAGAAGTATCAATAACCTCAGATATGCAGATGACACCATCCTTATGGCAAGAAGTGAAGAGAAACTAAAGAGCTTCTTGATGAAACTGAAAGAGAAGAGTGAAAAAGCTGACTTAAAATTCAACATTCAAAACACAAAGATCATGGCATCTAGTCCCATCACTTCATGACAAATAGATGGGGAAACAGTTACAGACTTGATCTTCTTGGGCTCCAAAATCACTGCAGATGGTGATTGCATCCATGAAATTAAAAGACGCTTGCTCCTTGTAAGGAAAGTGATGACAAACCTAGGCAGCATATTAAAAAGCAGAGACATTACTAAGCTAACAAATATCTGTCTGGTCAAAGCTATGGCTTTTCCAGTAATCATGTATGGATGTGAGAGCTGGACCATAAAGAAAGCTGAGTGCTGAAGAACTGATGTTTTTGAACTGTGTGTTAGAGAAGACTCTTGAGAGTCCCTTGGACTGCAAGGATATCAAACCAGTGAATTCTAAAGGAAATCAGTCTTGAATATTCATTGGAAGGACTGATGCTGAAGCTCCAATAATGCGGCCACCTGATAAGAAGAACTGATTCATTGGAAAAGACCCTGATGCTGGGAAAGACAGAAAGAAGGAAGAGAAGGGGACAACAGAGGAGATGGTTGGATGGCATCACTGACTCAATGGACATGAATATGAGCAAGCTCTGGGAGTTGGTGATGGACAGGAAAGCTGCAGTCCATGGAGTCAGACGCGACTAAGCAACTGAACTGAACTGAACTGAGGGTCCTCTGCTTCTCCAGTCAAACATAAATGCCATACTCCCAAGAAGTTAGCACACTCATTTCCTCAAATCTTAGTGTTGAATTAGTTTATTAAATTGCAGGGCAGTTATCTAAAAGAAGAGATGGTTGAGTTCTTGGTTACTGAAAAATTTTGAGTTAGGGGAGGGATAGAGAAAGAAGCAGACAGAAGAAATATGGGTACCAAAGAAAACCTGTGTCTACAGCACAATTTTGCTTCTGATCTGCCTTGATTAATACCTAAGGATGGCATTTTCAATACCTATGAGCAAAAATTAATGCTTCATATTTGTAAGTTGACTGTAATTTATATTTAAATCATGTGAACTATAAAAGAACTAATGCAAGAGGGTAGCCAACTGTTGAGTTTATCTTTTAAAATAATTTAAGGGAAACCTAACAAATAGTAATTTTTGGTTTTTATGCACCATATACCATATCTTACAGGAACATGGAGCTCAAACAGAAAAACTGAGGTTATCTAAAGCTTTTGCATATATAAGTATTTCTGAGCCTAATTATAGTTTTATTACATTTCATGAAGTGAGTAAGAGAAATTGTGTCTGCATCAATGTAGTGAAGGAGTTTCTCATCTCAAAAGCCCATCTGTATTGATATCAGAAAAGGGTAGGGGTGCAAAATGACAGCCTCTGGCTTGCCCTTTTACCTTTCTAACAGGGCTGGTGGCAACAATGAAGCTTAATCAATGCAATGGAAGTGACATTTTGCAGTCAAATCAAATTAAATGGAAATGAAAGGAAAATCTGAGGTCCAACCTAAAGGCTGTTCCTCTTACCACTGAGGCCATCTCCATGGCAACTAAATGCTACAAATGTGTAGAGTAAATCCTTAACAAATCTGCAGAAAGCATGTCCAATTGAATATGATAGTGTCTGTCACTGTACTTTGTGGCTTTCTAAAAGCTTACATTAGAAGTAACTGAAAGGACTTCGGCCAGCGAGCAAGTAGAATAGCACAATTAATCTGACCACCCTCAGTGAGAGGGGTGCTCAGCTTCTGAAAGAATGAACTCTAAGTAAGTGGGCAACTTAAAGACAGACCAAGGGAAGTGGATTAGGTTCAAACTGCAATGTTTTCCACAACTGTTTTTACTTGGACTTACTCAGTTCAGAAATCTCCCAAGTCCTTCTAAAAGCCTTTTCACATCATGAGGAATAATTTGAATGGGGCCACCCCAGTCTATTCCATTTCCTTTTCTCATGTACTCCCTTGGAGATGCATTACCCTCTCCCTTTTCAGGATGTGTTCAGAGCAGATGGATTCTGTACTGGTACCAACAGGACAGCAGCAGTGGTAACAGAGCTTCACGGTGGTTTCCTCTCCACAGATGCTTCCAGAAGATTCCAACTCATCCCTATATGCCCCTAGGTAATTTTCTATACCACGTGGCCAATGCAAACTGACCTGGGTAACCTGGAGTTGGTTTCCTGTTGTACGCCACATTTTGCTGGAGAAAGTAAGTCGATATCACCAAAACACACACGTGCTCAGTCATGTCCAACTCTTTGCAACCCTATGGGCTGTAGCCCACCAGGCTCCTCTGTCCATGAGATTTTCCAGGCAAGAATCCTGGAGTGTGTTCCCATTTCCTACTCCAAGGAATCTTCTCAACCCAAGGATCCAACCCATGTCTCCTGCATTGGCAGACAGGTTCTTTACAGCTGAACCAGCAGGCAAGCCCCATCATCAAACACACTTGCCCTATAAATGAAAATTCATTAGAGGCTTGCTCTCCTGAGAAAGCAGGAATGTTCAGGTATCTGTGTGTGTTTGGCTTGAGATTTGCGCTCCTTCTACCAAATGACAACATATTTACAAAAGAAAGAATAGGGAGAAACACGTAAGTATACCAGATTAGCCCAGTGATACATACCAAATTCACTGTGTGAGCTGTATAACAAAAAATATTCTTTTGAAGAAAGACGCACTGTACTGAGTCTAAGATGCTCTAAGCCAGTCATTTAAGTAAGCCATGAAAGTGGCCTCTACATTTTTTTTTTCTGAAACACTTAATCTGGAGTTTGCTCTCAATGTTGTCACTGTGCAGTACGAAAGATGTCAGCAGATTTATACCTTCGGTAAGAGAAATGGGAGGATGACAATTTGATGTGAAGTGACAGTTTTTGCTCAAATGCATAAAACCATGGGTCATTACATTCTATCGCCATTAAGACAGAAATTCACACTAATTAATTAATTCCAAGTAAGAAATTCTTATTCTCTGAGTGGTGGTGAAAATAGCAACAATGTTGCTAATGCAATAACAATAGTCCTTTATCAAAAATACATCATAAATTATCATCTTTTTGCAGTAGCACCAATTTCCTTTGGTTTATATTTAATGATTTTTCACAATCTATACAATAATAACAATAAGACCTAACCTTCATTGAACACTTACTCTGACAGTGATGACAGCCAAGCAAAACAAAACTGTTGTTCCTTGAAGTAAGTTTCTCCTGTGTAGCGCCAATGTTTGAAGGTTTACAATAATACCAGTTTTGTTTCATATTATCATCCCCATAAAATTACACTTCAGTGTTAATGGAATATTACACTTTAGTTATAAGGAGTATCCTCTGCTCTTGGAGACTCTCAAGCCAGCTCAGTTATTAATCAATAGCATTTAGTCACATCCCTGACCTCTCTCTTGCCAATATCCTCAACTGTAAAATAAAGCTTATTCTACAGCCTCTTATCTCACTGGATTACCTGAGCAATGAGATAATACACATGGAAAAGCTCTGGGGAGTATCCAACAATATATAGTCTATATATGATTATATTATTATATTGGAAAGACTTCTGTTATTTGTTCACACAGATCATTTTTGTAATGTTAAGAATATAGTTAAGTATCCATATTTACATTCATGGCAAATAGATAAGGAAACAGTGACTGACTTTATTTTCTTGGACTCCAAACTCACTGAGGATGGTGACTGCAGCCATTAAAATTAAAAGATGCTTGCTCCTTGGAAGAAAAGCTATGACAAACATAGACAGCATATTTAAAAGCAAAGACATCACTTTGCTGACAAAGTTTCCATACAGTCAAAGCTTCGGTTTTTCCAGTAGTCATGTATGGATGTGAGAGTTGGGCCACAAAGAAGGCTAAGCTCCAAAGAATTGATGCTTTCAAACTGCAGTGCTGGAGAAGACTCTTGAGAGTCCCTTGGACAGCAAGGAGATCAAACCAGTCAACCATAATGGAAGTCAACCCTGAATGTTCACTGGAAGAACTAATGCTGAAGCTGAAGCTCCAATATTTTGGCCACCTGATGTGAAGAGCCAAGTCACTGGAAAAGACCCTGATGCTGGAAAAGGTTGAGGGCAGGCGGAGAAGGGGTTTCACAGAGGATGAGATGGTTAGATGGCATCATCAACTCAATGGACATGAGTTTGAGCAAACTCTGGGAGAAAGTGAAGGACAGGGAAGCCTGGTAGTCCAAGGGGTTGCAAAGAGTCAGATACCACTGAGTGACTGAACAACGACAAATTGTAGTAAGCCTGAGATTAATTGTACACTTACATTTTCTTAACTCTATACCTCTGTATAGTATACTTTATAGTCAAAATTAATTTCTTTTAGCAGTTCCAAGTATAATATTTAAAAGAAAATATTACATAATAACCTAAATAAACACTACAATTTGCTTTTCAAAAACTGTTACCTAGCATGAGGTTATTTCGTTAGGATTAGCTTCTATGGGCTGGGGCTGGGCTTAGTTGCTCAGTCGCGGCCGATTCTTTGCAACCCCATGGACTGTAGGCCACTAGGCTCTTCTGTCCATGGGAATTCTCCAGGCAAGAATACTGGAGTGGGTTGCCATGCCCTCCTCCAGGGAATCTTCCCAACCCAGGGACTAAACTCAGGTCTCCCGCTTTGCAGGCAGATTCTTTACCATTTGAGCCACCAGGGAAGCCCTAGCTTCTATTCCTAAAGTCAAATGCTAGAAGGGAAAAAAAAAAAAAAAAAAAAAGGCTTAGTTAGACCTTTGAATACTGAGGTCTGATAAGTTTTTCTTGCATTAGACCTTTTTGATCATCTAAATGAGACAGAATAATACATTAAAGAGGATTCTTCCCAGCCCCAAGATTGCTTTCTCCTCTCATTTAGCGCATTATACACTTTAAGCTATATTTACATCTTTCCATATAAGACACAGATGGCCAACAGGAAAATGAAAAGGTGTTCAATGTCATTAGGGAAATGCAAATCAAAACCACAAGATATCATCTCACACCTGTTAGAATGCCTGGCATCAGAAAGACAAGAAACAACAAGTGTTGGGGAAGCACAAGTGGAGAAAAGGAAGCCCTTGCTCAGTGTTGGTAGAAATGTAAACTGGTTTCCTCGGTGTGTATGCCCAGCAGTGGGACTGCTGGGTCATAAGGTAGTTCTATTTGCAATTTTTTAAGGAATCTCTACACTGTTCTCCATAGTGGCTGTACTAGTTTGCGGCATTCTATCATGTATACTATCATGTAAGAATTGAATCGCCAGTCTATGTCTGACGCAGGATACAGCATGCTTGGGGCTGGTGCATGGGGATGACCCACAGAGATGTTATGGGGAGGGAGGTGGGAGGGGGGTTCATGTTTGGGAACACATGTAAGAATTAAAGATTTTAAAATTTAAAAAAAAAAAAAAAGTACAACTTCAAAAAAAAAAAAAGAAATGTAAACTGGCGCATCCACTATGGAAAACCGTATGGAGGGTCTTCAAAAAATTTATAAAAAGAACTATCATATAATCTAGCAATTCTACTTCTGGGTATTTATCCAAAGAAAATGAAAACAGTAACTCAAAAAGATATATGCACCCCTATGTTTGGGTTAATTCACATTAACCAAGATATGAGTGAATAAAGGAAACGTGATATATACAGACAATATTATTATTATCATTGAGTCACAAGTATGAAAGTCATAAGAATGAAATCTTACTGTTCGTGACAACATGGATGGACCTTGAGAACATTTTATAAGTGAAATAAGGCAGATAGATAAAGACAAATACCTTATGATCTCACTTAAATGTAGAATCTAAAAAACAAACCAAAAAGCACATAAACAGCCAAACAAATAAAAACAAGCTCATGGATACAGAGAACAGCTTGGTGGTTGCTAGAGGAGGTAGGGAGGGAGGAAGTGAAGGGGGTTACAAAGTATAAAATCGCAGCCATAAAAAGGTTATGAAGGAGCAATGCAAAGCATGGTGACTATACCATAATACTGAATTCCATATATGAAAGTTTCTCTGAGAGTATCTTATATGTTTTCATCACAAGAAAAGTAAATGTAACAATGTATAGTGATGGATGTTAATAAGACCTACTGTGCTGATCATTTCACAATATATATAAATACTGAATCATCACACTGTACACCTGAAACTAATATAATGTTATATGTCAATTATATTTAATTTTGAAAAATAAAGCCTTATTTTTTTTTCTTTTGTAAAAAAATTTGCCCATCTTTATCTTCATAGAAGCGTATGGGGCCATGGGAGGTATATCATCCATTGCAAAGTCTCAGTTTCAGCATTTCAATTGCTAACTCTCTAAGTACTACTGAATCTGAAAACAAAGACAGGAAGCCCTGCCACAGATTATCACACATCACACACTCTCAAGGAAACAGAATGACAAGATTTAAAAGTTACTATGTCATATTTACTTTGGAAATTGCCATTATAACTGAAATATGGTTTGACAACACAGTTTTAAATTTCTCAACGCTTAGAGATTTTATCTAACTAATAAACTTGTGGCTTCATAAACCCACAAAGCTCCGGCAACAAGGCTATCTGATTTGAAAAGGGTGTGAGCTTGCCAGGTGGAAGGAAGCAGATGCCATCTACGGATTGGTGAACCGCAAAGTGTCTGTCTATTTTCAGAGATTACAGGGATGGCTCTGGTGCCATTGGTTAAGATAGTAAATTGATTTCTTCAATAAACCAGTGCTCTCATTCACTTACCACAATTTTCGAAAATTGCCCTTTTGATCTGAAGTTTCCAATCCTGGTCAGGCATCATTTTTTATTTTGGAACACTGAAATCTACACTCTGTGGCTATTTTTCCCTTACATGACCAGAAACACAAGCCTTTCCCTCCTCATTCACTCCACTGAAACTGAATGTGTTTCTTTAAATTGGCTTATATATTTATTGACTTTTTCAAATAAATAAAAACTTTAAAACAAATGAAAAATTTCAACAGTTTGAAAGTGTGCTGACACAAAGGAGTTGCCAACTTAGTGGTATCTGTGAACAGATTAAGGACTGCTTCAGATAAGAGGTTTTGATCACTGGTTTTCCTCTAATGGACTGTGGAATCTGCACCGTGGGAAATGATGGAATATTTGCAGAAATATTCGTATCTATGTGTGTTTATATATGTTTATATGATATGTGGGTATAAGTACATATGTGAAAAGTGAAAAAAGCAGAAGTGTTAAGTCACTCAGTTTTGTCTGATTTTGCAACCCCATGGACTGTAGCTCAGGCATCCCTGGTGGCTCAAAGGTTAAGAATCCACCTGCAATGCAGCAGATGCAGGCTCAATCCCTGGGGTCGGGAAGATCCCCTGGAGGAGGGCATGGCAACCTACTCCAGTATTCTTGCCTGGAGAATCCCATGGACAGAGGAGCCTGGCAGGCTACAGTCTATAGGGTTGCAAATAGCTGGACGTGACTGAAGTAACTTAACATGTCTGTCCATGGAATTCTCCAGGCAAGAATACTGGAGTGGGTAGCTATTCCCTTCTCCAGGAGATCTTCCCAACCCAGGGATCCAATCCGGGTCTCCCACATTGCAGGCAGATTCCTTATCGTCTGAGACACCAGGGAAGCTCTAGTACACATGTACTGATACTCAATATTATGGAATGTGAAACCTGTGTTTGTTTTGTTTTGCCTTGCATTCCTACTGCTACTTCTAGTAAAAGCTAATATTTTTTGAGAACTTAATATAATGCAAGCATTCTTCTAATTACTTTATGTGTATTAATAAAAATCCCATGAGATAGGAACTATTATTAGCCCCACTGTACGTATGAGGTGCAGAATTTAAAACACTTGTCCAAGTCTCACAGCTAGTAAAATGGGCTAGTAAGCTGGGTGTGTTTTCAACAAGAACCATGTTCCCATGAACCCTGAAATAAGAAGCATTTAGAAAACGCTCCTCTTCTGACCTTCTAGTCGATTAAGCATTTAGGTTATGGAGCACCACTGATAATTCGAAGGTAATTTTAGGAATGGTGGTGATGCTAACAGCATTGATAGAGGTGATGGGGCTGATGATAACAATGATCTACTACTGAATGAGCACTTGGTGCTAGTAATTGTGCTAAGGGCTCTATACCTCATTTAATGCTCAGAAAGCACAGTGTGAGGCTCCTACACAAAGCCCATTAAATCAAATCATTAAGGATGAAGTCCAAGAAATGTATGCTTTCTAAACCTCCCCAGGGAATGTGATATAGTCAGATGGAGACTGTAACCTACAGTATTCCACAGTGCTGGTTTTTTTCACAAGCCATACAGTATAGGAAATGCAGCCCATTTCACTTTTTAAAATGCACCGAAGATATCTGCTTTTTTAAAAATGCATTCTCATTACCAAAACTGCCAGGAAAGTCTTACTTCCTTCACTTAACCCCTCCCTATGTAATCTAAAACCATTCCCTTTTCCATCTCCTTAGGAAAAGGAAATGGCAACCCACTCCAGTGTTCTTGCTTAGAGAATCCCAGGGACGGGGGAGCCTGGTGGGCTGCCGTTTATGGGGTCGCACAGAGTTGGACACGACTGAAGCGACTTAGCAGCAGTAGGTAAGGAGCTAGCCCTCATATCTAGTTCAGAAAAATACAAGGGATTAGTCTGATGATGGTCTGATACTAAATCATCTCACCTGAAACTCTAGGGCAAAAGTATTTATATTGTCAGATACCTTCATTTGTTTCTCTGCTCATTCATTCCGTAAGCATTAGTCGAGTACCTACTCTCTGTCGGTCCCTGTGAGAGCCATGGGCACATGAACCCTAGACTTGCGCAGCTAACCACTTGGCAAAGAAGACAGACACCAATGAACACTCTTCAGCATGTGTGTTATGATGGAGCTATGCACAGCATGCAATGAGCAAACAGAGGCAGAGATTTAACTCATCCTATAGGACCAGGGAAGGCTTCCAGTAGGATGTGTTGCCTAAAGTGAATCATGAATGAATAGAAGTTGTCAGCCAGGCTGAGAAAGGAGGAAGAAAACTGTGGACAGAGAAAACAACAGGTGCATACAAACAGAGGTAGAGAACCATGGGCTACATGCAGGAAACCACAAATAATCCACTCTTTCTGGAGAGGATGAGCTGTATGTGTGTGTGTTCAGTTGCTCAGTGGTGTCTGACTCTTTGTGACCCCATGGACTGTAGCCCACCAGGCTCCTCTGTCCATGGAGTTTTCTTGGCAAGAATACTCAAGTGGGTTGTCACTTCCTTCTCCAGGGGATCTTCCTGACTCAGGGATCAAACCCACATCTCCTGCATGGGCAGACAGGTGCTTTACCCCTGCGCTGTACATGAGGGGAAATATGGACCCATGATCAGTTCAGAATGCCCCTTACATCACTCTGGGAGTTTGGAGTTTACCCTGGTTGTGACAGAGAAACATACAACAATTTTAACGAGTTTTATGGTCAGATTTACGTTTTAGAAAAGCTGGCCCAATGCAATGGGCAGGAGGTTTAGAAGAGGGCAACACTGGGAGCCAAAGGAACTGGAGTCACTGAATTCATGACAACCTGTTAATAAGAAAGCACACTGTAGAGATATTTAAAGTGGAGTTGTCAGGAACTGGTGACTGAGTGCATTGCGCAGGTAAAGGGAATAAAACCTCATGAAGTCTGCAGGGCTCTGAAAAGAGCTAAGGTTGTACAGAGATGAGACCAGGGGTTCTGGGCCAATCTGCTTGCAAAGCCTGGTGCTGTCTTTGTCTAGCAGTGTAATCTTGGGCAAGTTATTTAATCTCTCTGATGTCTTCTCACCTGTAAAATATGGATACACCATGGTATACCTTCCTTATTGGATCATTATGAAGATTTTATTAGTTAACATACAATATCTAAAGTACTAAAAACAGAGTTTGGAACACAGTAAGTACTATGTCAGTATCACTAGCTTTTATAGATGTGATTATCTAGTGGGATTCGTTCATTTTCCAGGCGCAGCCCCAAATATTAGAGCTGTGTTAAGATGGATCCTGGACCTCAGAGAATCCAGAAATTTCTCACATACACTCAGGTCAGAAATGTGTCTGCATTTGGTCGAACACAACCCAGAACAGTTCTCCAGGAGTCCCCTCCTGCCCCACTGTTTAGCGTGCCTTATATGTCTAGTCTCTCGGTTCTTGAAGTCTTTATTATGTTTGTGTTGTCTATCACCTACAGCTTTAACTTTTATTTTAAATATTCACACTGTTCTTCCTTTGCTTCCATTTTCTTGGTCTTTGGAGATTTTTCATAATGTTTCCAAAAAAGATGAATTATTTCTCTACTGAGCTTCACAATGCCTGGCCTGTTTTTGCCCCAACTTTTGTAATTTCACCTTTCTCTTCTTTACTTCTGCTTTGGTTCCTGATTTTCATGTTAGGGTTCTCCTGGCTTCTCTTTTTGGTGGCTCTTTATCTCTAGGTTGGCTGTCTCCCCCTTGCATATTCATGTTCTAGATTCACCACTCTGTGATGCTTTTTATTTCACTTGTGCCTTTAGAGCTTTCAATTCTGTAGCAAAACATACAAAGGACCACTCTCTGTGATACCCCTGGTGAGCGCATTATGAAAATGTTAAACAAAAACACAAAACAAAAACTCCCTAGACACATGCAGCTTATGAATAGATATCTATTCTCTGTGGAATGAAGAAATCTGGTTTTACTTTGCAACGCTCACTTTGTGGGTGCTTGATACACTAAACTAAGCTTTTAAATGACTACACCGGGTATCCACGGGAAAGGATGAATGTCTCATACCAAAAATCTTTCCCTCCATCAAGCTAACTGATTACAATTGGAGTTTCCTCAAATGAGCTTGTTTGATAATTTGTCTCATTACTACTGAAAAGGAAATGGAAATCAAGGACTTGAGGGCAGAAAGCAGTAAGCAAATATGATCAAAGGTTATACTGTACGAAAGGCTGATTTCGTGTAAAATAACTTAAAAATAAAAATTAGTGTCATAGCCAATAAGATATAGATAATAAACTTTTCAACTATTAATGAGGCTAGTATACGCTATACAAAGTCACTGCATGTGAGAAGGCTTTCCAGCGTCAAGTACAGATGGCTTTAAATGCAAACCAAAGTACAGATGATATACAAAACCAACACTGAGTGCCATTTATTACTTTCCTACTAATTCTAGGTTTAGACTGTACTTTGAATTTGATTGCCCAATTACCCACATCTATATTATATCATCTCTAAGCATCATTACAACATCAGCTTCAATCTTGTGGGAAGGACTGTAAACAAAGGCCAGTTGGCTAAAGATAGATCATTACTGACACATCCACAATAAGGGAGGTAACTAGGAGTAATGAGTATAATCAAGAGAAGTAAATTCAGGTTAAATACCAAGAAAGAATGTTCAACAGTGAGGACAGATTAAGGCAGGAACCTTCCCAGATAAGTGATGATGATCACAGACACATTTACATTCACTAAGAACAGCTTTTCATTCGTAAGGGTGCTTGAAAAAGGATTCCAAACAGTTAGAGAACTAGAAATGGGGGAACTCTCTGTTTTTAGCTTGGAAAAGTTAAACATAAAGAAAACAGGGTGATGCTGTGATTTCCTCACAAACTAGGAAAACGTGCCTTTACAAAATCATCTATTATTGTGAAATATTGAGAAGCACCGTTGTCAAAAGCATTTTGGAGTCTGAATGATCTGAGATAATTCTCAGATCATTTACTAACTGATGAACTTTAGTAAGATACTTAAGCTGTGGGAGCCTCAGTTTCCACAACCACAAATGAGTATACAAAAGCCTGATCTGCAGGGTTACTATACAATTAAAATACAATAGTATATAAATGAATCCAAGCATTAATTGCCTGGAATACTGAAAACATTAAATAAATGGTATTTTATTTAATAAATAAATTATTCTTAGATTTTTAATTTTAAATAATTTTTGTGAGGCATTTTGATCTATTACTGTTCACAAATAAGCATTTCTTTTTCAAAATAGTCAATAAAAACTCAACTCTCAGGGCTTCCCTAGTGGCTCAGTGGTAAAGAATTCAGCTGCCGATGCAAGAGACCCAGGTTTGATCCCTGTCCAGGAAGATCCCACGTGCCACGGAGCAAATAAGCCCGTGCACCACAACTACCGAGCCTGTGCACTCCAGCCCGGGAGCCACACTACAGTGCCTGTGTATATCGGCTCCCAAAGTTCACACACCCTAGAGCCCATGCCCTGCAACAAGAAGCCCGCCAACTGAAATGAGTAGCCCCCACTCCCTGCAACTAGAGAAAAGCCCAGGCAGCCACAAAGACCCAGCACAGCCAAAAATAAATAAATACATTGTCTTTAAAAACTCAAGTTTCATTGCTATTTCACAGATGATCTGGGACATGAGCTTTAAACCCAGTTTTCTCAGACATCTAGCAAAACCAAGTTATGACTGGTACTCCTATCTTAACATAACTCATAAAGTTTGCACACATCCAAAGAGCTGGGTCTTTTGACCTCTGATACTCTTGTCATCCTATTCTCTTCAGTGTGATAAATAAATGATAAATTTTAAACTTCACAGTTAATCAGAACAATTAAGAGCTGGCATTTTCTGGTCAATTATATTTTATTTTATCTTTCTGACTACCTAACTAGAAATTTGTTTTTGTCTAAAAGTTGTTAGTATATAAAAAGTTGTTAGTATATATAGTTAGGACTTTCTGCTTTAGAAGTAATATATCATGACCATAATCTAATCTTTCCATTAAGGAGACTCTTATAATACTCCCATCATCATTATATCTTATAATACTCCCATCATCATTATTCTGAATATTAATTATCATTGAAAAACACTGAGGATGTTAAAGATGTATGAGATTAAGTCATCTCATATTGACCCACGCTCTTGAAACGGTTTATATTAAACAACTGAAATCTGCTTGTTTTTCAAGATGATAAATGTGGGTCATGGAGGTGGGGGAGTGGTGCCTGGGGTGCTGACAGTTGAAGATGTTTCTAGAGTTCTGGTAAACTGACAACTTAATAAAAAGAAATGTTAGTGTGTGTTACTGATGAAATAACTAAGCATACTTTGTACTCCAACTTATAAAATCATAAATGAACCAATTAAATGAAAATGGTGTAGCTTTCACACATCAGTTATGTTATCAAAAAAAGTTTTTCAGTAAGTTTTTGTACTTTTAATAAGCAACAGCATTAGTCAGTAAAAAGTAAGAACTCTGATGCATTCAGAGAGACTATAGATCTAAACCAGACAAAACAAAGACTCATAAAGGTGTTTGTTCATTAATTTTTAAAAGGCCAGACTTCGAGTTGTTATCAAGTCAACTGGCACCAAACCGTACTCAATTTAGTGCAACTACAAAGTGGAACCCATAGTCTACAATGGCAGAGTTTTTGATCACACTAATTAACAGCCATTTTGTTTAAAATAAACAGATACGAGTCTAATTGCCTTTTTTACATAAGAAAGAGAAGATCTTAAAAGTAAAAACATGTAAAAAAAATTAAAAAAGATCAGATAAATGCCACTCAAATAGATAAGCAAAGTTGCCTGTGAAAGGAAGCCAGAGGAAGTTAGACTGTTCATTGACTGACAGCCCAGTGAAGCAAAAGGAACAGGAGCTCAGACAGGTTAAAGGGAATCATGAGAGCATGGCCTGTAACTACCCATCTTTTCATCATATTTACTCACAAAGGAGTGTACCTTAGTTCGTAATGTGGTAGGCAATAGCAGGCCTGATACTCCTAATTAGGACAGACCTCTACTAATGGACAAATCATTCCTTCTACCCTAGCATACATTGCCAGTGGAGGATGTACTGCAATAAAATTTCAAAGATAAATTGTTAATTAATTTCCAGATATTTTATTTGAATTTGGGTTCAGATGAATAAGTTCCTCTATCAGTAGCCTGTGTCTTCCAAGGCCCCCAAATGAGCATTAATACTGACTGGACTTGGAATCTATTTTGATTTATATATTAGGAATTAGTTTGTATCTATGTTGTATTCTCATCTTCCTAGTCGATAAAAGTAATCCCTGGAGACAATCAGAGCATGCATCACTTGCCAAAGCCTTTAATAAAAACATACACTCCCTTAATATAATTAAGAAATAATATACGGATTAAGCATTACTGTGTGTGTGTGTGTATGTATATATATAGGGAATCCCTGATAGCTCAGCTGGTAAAGAATCCACCTGCAGTGGAGGAGACCCCAGTTCAATTCCTGGGTCAGGAAGATTCGCTGGAGAAGGGATAAGTTACCCACTCCAGTATTCTTGGGCTTCTCTGGTGGCTTAGCTGGTAAAGAATCTGCCTGCAATGCAGGAGACCTGGGTTCAATCCCTGGGTTGGGAAGATCCCCTGGAGAAGGGAAAAGCTACCCACTCCAGTATTCTGGCCTAGAGAATTCCATGGACTCTATAGTCCATGGGTGGCAAAGAGTCAAACATGACATTATATAACATACATATAAAATGTTATATGTAATGTAACATAAGCCATGAGCAAAATAACATAGTTTATAAACAATACCTATGGTGTCATCTATGGTGACTTATTAATACATATAGCAATATAATAGGTGCATCATTCAGTAATACATAATACCAACAAGTATATGAAATAATCTTTTTTAGAGCATCACCTGATTTTAGCCACTGCAAAGAATTACCCCCTTTAGTTTACCCACAGTACGAACTATTCAAAAACATTCATCTTTCCATTACTTTTTATATCCTCTGTTGCTAGGACAGTATTATGCAGAGTGCCTTTCCAAAGTGTCTGGGGGAACCACTTTTAAAACTAAGTAAATATGATCAGCCTACACTATTATCTCCATTCAGAATAAGATTAAGGCTGAAACCAATGCTGTGCTCATATAAGTTTAATAATCAGCTCTTCAGGAGGGGGTAAAAAAAAAGCCCTGACTGAATAGCATTTGCAAATTTCCTGGTGAAATATTTCCTGATGGCCGACTTCAAGGTGCCACCCCACCGTGAAATCACTGACCAGGCAGGTGGGAAGAGATGCACACACAGGCTCACAAGAGCTGGTGCAAGGCTACAAGAGCCAGTGAGGTCACACCACTGGCTGAACACAATAGCAAAACCCTGCAGTACGACTGTGGTGTTTTCAATCGTCTACATTTGTAAAGTTCCACCTTTTAAATTTACTTTTCCCATACTTTTTTTCTCTTTTTTACTTTTTAAGTTATGAAAGTATAATAACACATCTACAGGAGATTTGGAAAATACAGAAAAAAATACATATAGTTCCACCATATGTTACAATTATTTTTTAAGTAGCTAAATTAAGATTTTTAGTTGCAGTATCAATATTAAACTCTCAAAAACTAATAGAATAAATAGACAGAAAAGTAGAAGAATATATTAAGAGTTGACCTGAAAAGCACTACGGACCAATTCAACGTAACTAAGATTTATATAATTTTTACACAACAGTAGGAAATAGATTCTATTCAAGTTTCCATGGACTGTAAACTAGGAGACACTGGAGCAGATCCATAAGACATAAGACATAAGACAAGGTGCAGAAATGTCACAGTCTAAAGGTACTGAAATCAGTCTGTTCTCTTATCACTGTGGAATTATGTTAGAAATCAATATCAAAAGATTTTTTAAAATAACCCACATATTATCAAGTGCAGGGTGACATTTGCCAGGAGAGATATTTGACTCAGCCTTTCCTCAATAAAGTTAGAAGATTGAAAAAAAAACAGAGGATGATTGCAGAGAAGAAAACATTTAAATGAGAAATTAGTATCAAAGTGAGAAATTAATACCAAAGTTACTTTTAAAAAGCCCATGTATTTGGAAATTAAATGTTCATTTTTAAATGATGGGTGTATCTAAAGACCCATAACAAGGAAAACTAGAATATATTTGTAACAATAATAATTAAAAGAGAATTTACTCGAATTTGCTACATGCAGCTAAAGTTGCTCAAGGCAACTAAATATACTGAGGAATCTTGAATAAGATATGCAAACAAATAATGGACACTGGCACAAAATTTTGTGAAATGTGAATAAAATCTATAGTGAATAAACTGTATCACATGCTAATTTCCTGATTTTTTTTACAGTATTTTTCTTTATATTCTCAGAACTGGATTAGAAGTTTCAAGCCTTAATTTTTAAAAGAAAAAAAACCACTAAGATAATAAACTTTCTAGACTTTTAGCAGTAATACTAGGTGCCAAAATACATGGAACTATATCAAAGTTTTTGAGTGAACAAAAATTAGAAATCTAGCTAGCATTCTATTCATACTAAGTCAAACAAGTGAAATCAAAATGTCACAAATTTTTTAGCTAGGCAAAAATTCATGTTTTCTAAAATGTATGTATTTTCTCACACATACTATTTACATATATATGTGTGTGTATAAATATATATAGATATACACACACAAAAGCTTTTCTACTACATTTGATGAAGACTTGAGAAAGAACAAAAACAAAAAAGAGAAAGAAATTGGAAAATATAAACTAAATGAAATGGGAGCACTAAATATGAAATTTAAAAAGTGAAACAAACTAGATAAAAGTAAAAGATCATCATATAGTCCAGTTATTTTTAAACATGGCTTCTCATAGAAACACACATGGAGCTTTGGAGAAAAAAAGCAATATCTGGGTATTTGTATTTTTCAAAAAATTCCAAGGTAACTCTGATATGCATCTGGATTTTTAAAAAATGATTACAGGTTTTTCTTTTAAATAGTAGTTTTAGTGATATTGGAGAAAGAAATGCAACCCACACCAGTATTTTTGCCTGGGAAATCCCGTGGACAGAGGAACCTGGTCGGCTACAGTCCATGGGGTCACAAAGAGTCAGACACGCCTGAGCGACTTTACTTTCTTTCTTTCTTCCTTTAGTGAATAGAATTCTATTAGTTTCTGTTGACAAATCATGGTGCAATGGTATTAAGTGAATAATACTGATAGTTATATAATCACAATATTAAAAGGTGTTATCAATTTTCACAATCAATAGCCAGGAGAAAAAACATAAAAGATAATGATAATTGTAAGCCATAATGCAAACATGATTGACCTAACAATATAAATTAACTACATATACTTTGGAGGGTTAAGTAGAGTGATGTAGTAAGTAAAAAAGCATACATACACATTTTTCATCTGCTCAGCCAATCTATGTTTTTTGGTTGGTGCATTTAATTGGTTTATAGTTAAGATAATTATCAATATTTATGATACTATTACCATTTTCTTAATTGTTTTGGGTTTATGTAGGTCTTTTCCTTCTCTTGTGTTTTGTACCTAGTGAAGTTCTTTTAGCATTTGTTGGAAAGTTGGTTTGGTGGTGCTGAAATCCCTTAACTTTTGCCTGTCTGGAAAGTTTTTGATTTCTTGCTGGGTGCCTGGAGAATCCCAGGCACAGAGGAGCCTGGTGGGCTCCCATCTATGGGGTCACACAGAGTCGGACACGACTGAAGCAACTGAGCAGCAGAAGCAGCAGCAGCAGAGTATTCTTGGTTGTAGGTTCTTCCCTTTTATCACTTTAAATATATCACACCATTCTCTTCTGGCCTGTAGAGTTTCTATTAAGAAATCAGCTGATAACCTTATGGGAGTTCCCTTGTATGTAATTTGCCATTTTTCCCTTGTTGCTTTTAATATTTTGTCTTTGTTTTTTATTTTTGTCAGTTTGATTACTATGTATTCCTCCTTGGGTTTATCCTGCCTGGGATAAACCTACTAAGGTCCTGCATCTACTGGACCTGGTTGACTATTTCCTTTCATGTTAGGGAAATGTTCATATTTTCTCAGGTCCTTGCTCTCTCTTATCCTTCTGGTAAACCTATACTATGAATGTTGGTGTATTTAATGTTGTCCCAGAGGTCTCATAGGTTGTCTTCAATTCCTTTCATCCTTTTTTCTATCTTCTGTTCTGCAGCAGTGATTTCCACCATTCTGTCTTCCAGGTCACTTATCTGTTCTTCTGCCTTGATTATTCTGCTGTTGATTTATCTGCTGTTGTTCATCTCTGTTTGTTTGTTCATCTCTGTTTGTTTGTTCTTTAGTTCTTCTAAGTCTTTGGCAAACATTGCTCATACCTTCTCCATTCTTTTTCCAAGATTCTGTCTCATCTTCACTATCATATTCTGAATTATTTTTCTGGAAGCTTGCCTATCTCAACTTCATTTAGTTGTTTTTCTGGGGTTTTATCTTGTCCTTTCATCTAGAACATAACCCTCTGCTTCTTCATTCTGGTCGACTGTCTGCGATGTGGTTTCCATTCTGTGGGATTGTGGTTTCTTCCTGCTTCTTCTGTCTGCCCTCTGGTGGATGCGGCTAAGGAGCTTGTATAAGCTTCCTGATGGGAAAGACTGGCAGTGGGAAAAACTGGGTCTTGCTCTGGTGGGCAGGGTGTTGCTCAGTAAAACTTTAATACAATTATCTGCTGATGGCTGGGCTTTTGTTCCATCCCTGTTAGTTGTTTGGCCTGAGCCAACCCAACTCTGGGGTCCACAGGCTCTACGGTAGGGTTAATGGAGACTTCCAAAAGGGCTTATGCCAAGGGGCACCTTCCAGGACTGCTGCTGCCAGTGCCCCTCTCCCCACAGGGAGCCACCGCTGACCCACACCTCCATAGGAGACCCTGCCACACTAGCAGGTAGGTCTGATTCAGTCTCCTGTGAGGTCACTGCTCCTTTTCTTTGGGTCTTGGTACACACAAAATTTTGTTTGTGCCCTCCCAGAATGAGTCTCTGTTTTCCCCCAATCCTGCGGAAGTTCTGTAATCAAATCCCACTGGCCTTCAAAGTCAGATTCCCTGGGGATTCCAAGTCCCTTTGCCAGATCCCCAGGCTAGGAAGCCTGACATGGGGCTCAGAATCTTCACAAGAGTGGGAGAGCTTCTTTGCTATTATTGTTCTCCAGTTTTTGGATTGCCCACCCAGCAAGTATGGGATTTGATTTTATCATGATTGCATCCCTTCTACCGTCTCATTGTGGCTTCTTCTTTGTCTTTGGACATGGGGTATCTTTTTTTTGATGGGTTCCAGTGTCCTCTTGTACATGGCTGTTCAACAGTTAGTTGTGATTTTGGTGCTCTCACAGGAGGAGATGAGTGCATGTCCTTCTATGCCATCATCTTGAACCAAATCTCCCACAGTTAGTTTTTATTTTATATATCCATTTGTTTCCCTTCATTACATGAGTCTGGCTCTTAAGAGTTGGGTGAAGGTAAAGGTTTGGCAGTCAACAATAGACAGCTTCTGCTTGAAGCAGTGGGAGTGCATGTGATCACACAAAGACAACATGTAAAGTCTACCATTTAAATTTAAATATTTAAATCTGTTGTTTTCAGATTTCACAAAACCATGGGAATGCTTTTAGGTTTTCTTTCTCCAGATAAACAACCAAAAAATATAATCCAACAGCTCTTGAAAGAATGCAAATGATACACATCTCTCTGAGTGGGAGTACAGGCATAATACTGAGACGCCCACAAATCACTGGCCCTCAGTCAGAGAGGAGTCCACAAAGGCCTAGCCTCTCTAGTTCTTACCAAATGCCCTAATGTACTTTCTGAGATTCAGAGACTCAAGCCTAAAAAGGAGTTAGGTGATCTTAGTGCTAATTTATCCAGCTACTCTACATGCTTGATTGCTATTTCTGGACACATAAAACATAAGCAAGCAATGCTCAGGAAAACTAGAAAATCACTTACTATGTGATAAAAATCCTGAGCAATCAAAAATTTGTCCAATAAAGTTTGACCATTTTATAACATACTAGACTTTTAAAGAAACATATAAATATATTTTTATAAAGGATGCTGTAAATTATTGTCCTCTGAAGGGCTAAATGACTGAACAACATCAAACAGATATATGAGAAATGAAGTTAGCAGATTTGAAGGACCATTTTTAAATTTAAAATAAAACAATGAGGCTTCATACAAACTTTGTTACATAAATAACACTATATGAATATATTTAATTTTGCCTTAGTAGATGCTTGGTTTAACAAGCCTTATTAGGCAGAATCCTTCTAGAATGACTTATCTAACAAAAATGACTTGGCTTATAAACTAAGAAAATTGGTTGCCTTTATTTGGTGTCTTAAAATCATGTTTGAATAAATCTATCCAGATGACATACCCAATGTAATGTCCTTTTTAAGTCTTGATATTTATCATGGGGTTTTAGATAACTTTATTATGAGAATTATTAATGAGAATTCTGTATGAACTAACTCATATTGCCATGTGCTTTACCCTATACTCCACATTAAAAAATAATTCTACAATTCATTTGAGATGAGAAGGAGTAATATTTAAGAAGTGATTAAGTTAATAAATAGCATTTGTTTTACACCACTTTATATCAAAATTTAGCATATTAAACATATGTAAAAATGAGCTTGGTCACACTCTCTCCCATAGGATCATAAGTACTTTGAGGGTAAGAATCATATACCATTCATCTTTACAGCCTCAGTAGTCGGCATATCTTGTTAAAAAGTAGGCACAACAAAATGTTCATGAACTGAGCTGAAGCTGGTAGTGATGAGTGTGAGGTGGAAAACAGTAAGAGTCACTCTTGAACTGATTGCGGGAACCAGTACTGTCACCTCTTGTTTCTTGGCTCTGCCCATCCTGTGTATTATCAGAGAACTGGAACAATGAGTACCTGGCAAGAGACAGACATTTCAAAAAGCACAGAAAGAATGAATTTTATTAGAGGAAAATCAACAGGCTAATTCTAAACTTTAAAAGCAGAAGAGAAAATTTTACAATCAACTGTCTGGGAAGACAGCTAAAATACATACTGAGCAGTGCTACTCCACTGTGTTCTGAGGGCCGCTGTCCCTTCAAAACCTGGTTTGCAAGGAGAAGCGGAGGTCAACAATTAAAGCAACGGAAAATAAAGCAAAAGAGCCTTGCAATGATGACAACTGACCGAGAGCAGAAGGGGCTAACCTAAACTGCAGCAAACCAGCCCTCAGTGTAAACTGTTCAAGAAGAAGCAGGATGGCTAAGAAGCTGAGGCTCCTCCTCCAGCCTGGACTTAGAAAAGTTCCCCCTGCTTCCCTCTTCTTGGTTATCACCCTGCAGTGCCCGCACCATCCCCCAAAGACTGGGAGTGCCTCGAGAACAAGGAGAGTCTTTTATTCTTCTTTATTTGGTCCCTGAACACAATGAGGTTCACAAAGTTTAAAGCAAAAATAAACCTCTGCCATCAAAATCAAATAAAATTGATACTGAAGATCTAGTCTGTGTTTTAATGATTTACAAAAATGAGAATTCCAATCTAGAGAAAATTTAATGACACATCTCAAAAGTAAGGTTAAACACTCCAAAATTAATTATTTCTATTTGTAAATTCATACTTAAGATCTAGGATGGAGATTTAAATATTTGAATATATTGCTATGTATTCAATTCAGTTCAGTCGCTCAGTCGTGTCTGACTCTGCGACTCCATGAATCGCAGCATGCCAGGCCTCCCTGTCCATCACCAACTCCCAGAGTTCACTCAGACTCACGTCCATCGAGTCCATGATGCCATCCAGCCATCTCATCCTCTGTTGTCCCCTTCTCCTCCTGCCCCCAATCCCTCCCAGCATTAGAGTCTTTTCCAATGAGTCAACCCTTCGCATGAGGTGGCCAAAGTACTGGAGTTTCAGCTTTAGCATCATTCCTTCCAAAGAAATCCCAGGGCTGATCTCCTTCAGAATGGATTGGTTGGATCTCCTTGCAGTCCAAGGGACTCTCAAGTCTTCTCCAACACCACAGTTCAAAAGCACCAATTCTTCGGCACTCAGCCTTCTTCACAGTGTAGCCAAAGAATTTTATGACCTATATATAATCACAATTTCACCACTGCAGTGTTGAAAACTACCACTATTCAGCAGTTTTTAGAAATATTAAATACCCTCAGAATGAGGGACACATATTGAGAAGATAAATTCTTCACTACAGTATAAGAATGACAGTCTCAGTTTAATTATAAGGAACTACTTTTAAAGAAACAGACAAATCCCTTAAGTTTCCTGGGTTTCAGGTTCCTTTGGAATGAGATGAACATTGTTGTCAAATGCTATTATAAATTGAAGAACTTGGTAAATACTAGTTTTAAGTATTTTTGTATTATTTATTTATATTATAGTTATACTTTTTTATATTTACATATACAAGGGTTAATCATATGTATGTGTGTGTCTGCGCACACACACATGTATACTGGACAATAACTGATCACCACAGTTTGTCCCTTAAAGCCTATTTCAAAAAAGAAAACAGCTAAATAAAGTTGACTTTAATGGAAGCCAGCAGTTAATAAAATAACTTGTCTTAGAATCATATTTTACTAAGAGGTTTTTAAAAAGCCAGAAAAACTTTCCAGAAAGAAACTCTAAACATTCAAAAATAAAGGTGAAAGTGAAAGTCACTCAGTCGTGTCTGACTCTTTGCAACCACATGCACGATACACTCCATGGAATTCTCCAGGCCAGAATACTGGAGTGAGTAGCCATTCCCTTCTCCAGAGGATCTTCCCAACCCCGAGTTCGAAGCATTAAAAAGTCAATTTGTCCAATACCTCGGGAATCTAGAATCAAGAACTAACTACTTACCATATCCCAGAATATGCTGTGGTAATACATTGAGTTTTTTACATTACTACTGAGGTGTTAGAATTAACCTTGAATTTTCTTCTTTCACTTGACTTATCATAAAACCTTACCACTATTTAAATTTGGTTTATTATATTTGATATTAAAACCCCAAGTTCATAAAGGATCAGATTTCCATGTATCCACTAAGATCACTGAAGAACATATCTACAATTTTCTGCTTGACTTCTCTCCTCTTATTATTTTCTGGAAAGAAAGAAGAGAAACAAAAGTGCTCTTCTATAACGTAACTCAATACCTTTATCAGAACAGTGCACTATTTAACGTCTACCCACAAATTTCACAGTTTATAAAAAGAACTATAATATATTCCTTCCCATCCACTTAAGGAAAGACCTCTCCATCCAAGTGACCAGGATGGAGGCCAATACCTCAAGTCCGATAAATTCTAAACGGAGGTTGTTACTGTTCCTATTCAGTCCACTCCATGTCTGGTGTTCCCTACTTTTGTTTATGGCCACAGCACCCTCTTAGTTACCTGAACCTAGAAGTCCTTGAGCATTATTTGTCCAGCCTCTTACTTTCCCTCTGCATCTAGTTGCCAAGCCCTGAAAATTCTTGCACTTAACTCTTTTTCCATCCGCTCCTTCCACTGCATTCCCACTTATGCTAGCTCAGGACCTTATCATCCTTTGCTTGAACCATCACCCAACTCTCTGCATTCCATCTTACTTACAAATACCTTTGCTCCCAATATTGTCATCTGTATTCCATCCTACTTTTATATGCAAAATGAAACTTTCCTGCATAAACTCAGAAAAGTTCCATTCATCCCCTGCTCAAAAATCTTAAATGTCTTTCAAATGCCTGACAAACAACATCCAACTTACTCAAGGACTTCTATTATCTGGTTCATATTTACCTTTCCAATTCATTCTTCTCTACTAATAGTATGAGAGAATGTCTCCTGTGGTCTAAACAAGCCAGCCCTCTGATTTAGCACCTGATTCCCTCCTTTATGCTGTTCTGCCTATCTGAAATGTCACTTCCCTGCATAAAGGATATCTAAGTTCCAAGCATTCTTCAGTGTATCAGTATAAGTCAAATGCCAACTCCTCCTAACTATCCTCGACCACTCCCCTCCAACTCTACTATTGCCCCATTGGAAATATGCACAACTGACACTTCAGCCTCTTACTACACATGTCATCTTCTACCCTGAATGTTTGTTTTATACATATTTTACCGGCTACACTAGAAAGTACATCCATCATGTGTTTTACTATGACCAGGCACTAGCTAAGCACTCTAGATTGACAGCAAAAGAAGAAAGGGGTGGCAGAGGATGAGATGATTAGATAGCATCACTGACTCAAGGGACATGAATCTGAGCAAACCCTGGGAGATAGTGGAGAACGGAAGAGCCTGACGTGCTGCAGTCCTCAGGGTCACGAAGAGTCAGAACACGACACAGTGACCGAACAACAACAAATACATATTTCTATAGAGAGAGCCTCCTTTACTCTTTGCAACAACCCTTTCATAGTCGAGGAAAAGGAGCTAAAGAGACCTTAAAGAACTTACTCAAGACCATACCCTTCTTCAACGGCATGTATAATGTATCACCAACTCTGAAGCACTTAAGACAATATTTGCACATATTATAATTTTCAACAAAGATATATTAAATGAAAAAGGAGTTCTATGAAATTTTACATCAGGAAATACTAAAGGGGTATCCAGTTATTTATTCAATTTTCTTATATTTACTTATTAGGTAATTACCTAATATGAGATAAGTCTGTGCTAGGTGGAGATTTCATTTTTTAAAAATGCATAATAACTAACATCTATTGGATACCTACAAAAGGCAGAATTCTAAGAATCGGGCCACTATTCACTCTTTTAATTCTGAAATCTACACAATTCTTATTTTCAGAAAAGAATAATTTAAGTACAAAGATACAAGTAACTAACTTGCAACAAGTTCCAACAGCTAGCGAAGATACAGAGGCAGAATCCGGGCTGAGGGGGTAGGGTCCTAGAGCCTGCGTGCTGAAGCACAATGCCACACTGTTTTCAAGGCCATACTGTTGTCTCCACAACGGGATTCTGTCTCTCCTCAAGGGTCTCAGTACAATCTGGACTATCTAATATGCATTATGGAACCACTTACCTAAATTCAGAACTATTTGGAAATTCTTAAAATATCCTTTGGTAAATCTGTCTAATGTGATCTGGGCGAACACTTGATTATCATAATCATCACAGTTACTATAGTCATCAAAAGCCTTATAGACTAAGAGATCTTCAGTAGAAAAAAACAAAACGTGTGAAGAGAAGAACTATCTTTAACTCCAGACATTAAAAGAAAATTGCCATTCCCCCTAGTATCCATCCTACGCAGCACCTCTCAACAGCAACAACTCCTAAGACAACGGGAGAAGTAGCTAGTGCTGCCATTTATGCATGAATAAACTGCACACGCACACTGAGAGAGATTCCCATATGGGAAAAGAAAGAACATAAACACAAGAAATATGCCAGCAGAGGAACAGAAATTGCCCTTAAATGACAGTTTCTCCTGACACAGAATGAAAGATAAGTATAATTCCCCAGAGGAGAGAATGGGGAAATCAGGACAGCTTTCATTTGGCAATGATAACACATTAAGAACGATTTTACTCATAGAGTTTTCAGTCTTTGAAATGCTGGCACTCAGTATTACCAGAAATTACATCCTCCCCATTACTATTTTATATATATATATAATACATATATATGTATCAATACCTGCCAGAGTGAAGATGTAAGTAATCCTTGATCAGTGCAGAATGTTAGTATCTCCTAAGAAATAATCTCCACACTTTTTCATTGATAGTCAATACCAGTATGTCCAACCCTCCTACAAAGAGGGTATTTATGAACCAAGTGTATCCAAAAGATAGACAGTCCAAAGTTCTTCATTCTAGAAAATTTCTATTTCAGGATAATTTTTCATTCTTATGATTCCATTTTATAATACTGCTGTTAAATATGAATAGAAAGTATCTTTAAAGGACCACATAGAGCAGAGGAAACCACATAAATGTGGATTACTGACACATTATAAATGCACACTTAAAAATTTATGGTAAGAGTATTATATAAAGAAAAAAAAGTTGCTCAAAATCATCTCATTGATACATGCTACTTATCTCGTTATTTATCCTTTAATGGAAAATCGATCTTGGATGTTTTTGATACTTAATGTGTATTATGCAAATATATATACATTCAAATGCATATAAATAAATATACTTTCTCATCAATACCACGGCAGTGTAGCAGACTGAAAAATGCAGAGAACCACAGTGAAAATGCAGAGTTAAAAACAATGTTTAAGACAACTCAAATTCAGTTACAATGATATTGATTTTCTCAGTTTAACTAATGAGACAGACATTTTAAATAGATTTCTCAATTCTCCTTTAAAAATCATCAGATTTTTCTAGTCTTCAAAAATAAAATTGTGTGTTGGAGATAATGTTTCTTTTTCTTTTACCCAAAACAAAACAGAAGAAAATAACAACATGCAAAATGTTTCTGGAAAGTGAAAACATCAGGTGAATTAACCTAGCTCTACAGCAATTTTCTTTTTCAGTGAAAGTTCTTACGGCTTTTCTGAGTCACTCACCACAGAAACTAAACCTTGCATTGGGCATCCCCACTCTCCGTCATTTTAACTCAGTTATTTAAATGCACCATAAGTTTTCCTCTCAGATGAGATGCTAATCATGAAGGAAGTCTTCTTAATCAAAACGGAACAGCAAATGAGTACTTGTGTATTTTACCATGATTTAGTTTGCAAGGGTAGAGGAACTCCTCTGTTTTACAGAAGCACAAAGGATCATCCAGAGACTCTCGCACTCTTTGCATAGGCATCTGCCCACAGATCATTCCCAAATTACCTACAGTTTTATTTAGCTACCAGGTGATAACTGTTTGGCTTTACAATGAGCCTACATTGGCTATAAATTGGTTTTCTAAGCAGTTTTCATATTTTAAGCTCCACACATAAAACTCACTTTATAATCAAACTGTTACATTTTATTAGTTCTGTCTCCAAACAATACATAAAATCCTCAAACTGCTTTCGCTAACTTTAAAAAAAGTAATTCATTTTCTACATAAGAAAAGTGTACTGAATCAGACACATATTATGTCACAAAGGCAGGGATTAATTAGATTTGCATTGTCCATTACATGTCAAGTTTGTATATGCTGCTGACTTAAAAGAGCCGCAGGTAATGTACAAAGTTTATAGTATTTATAAACATCATCCTGCATGTATGGAGAGTCTTTGGTTTCAAAAGCCTTACAAAGGAGTAAATTTGGCTATTTATCATGTCTCCTTCCATAGTATTCATTTCACCAAACTACCCATATTTAGTTCTTTTAATCTTTTCTCTTAAGTCAATCCCTTCAACTCATTAGTCTTTCTTGCCCCTTGTCTCTGATGGTTTACATTTGGTGTACTAGGGAGGTGGCATCTTACTAAAGCCTTCCCTTTGCTCTTAATTTCTATGCAAAGGATTATAAACTTCTTGAGGGCAAGGACCATGTTTTCTTGAATTAAAAATGAGTTACAGAGACAAGATGCCTTATTGAAGATAATCTTGAATCTCCTTGCCTTTTGATAACTATGTTTTAAATCTTATTAAGAAAGATGCATTTTTCTGTGTGCTCACTTCATCTAGGAAATAACGTATCACAGCTGAGTACCCTCAGACTTTTAAACAAGGGGTGGTGTGTGTGTGTGTGTGTGGTGTGTGTGTGTGTGCGCGCGTGCGTGTGTGCGTGTGTGTGTGCGTGTGTGCGTGTGTGTGTGTGCGTGTTGGGATAACTTTCTACAACTGAATGCCCTGTGATAAAATGATTCTCTCAGAGAAACTGAACTACATTTTCCCAATGGGAATTAACATTATACATGCATCATAATAAGCAGTCTTTTGTTTTTATTTTAAAAATCCTTTACAAAAATTCTGAAATCTGTTTCCAGTGAATATTGTGGACCTTTTCCCCTAAACAGATAACATTCTGCCCATCAAATGATCAGAGCTATAAATAACTTGTATTCGTCTCAACCCACTACTCTGTACCAGGTTGAATCAAAAAAGTTTAAATCTTGTGGTGGAAAAAAGTAAGCAAAAGAAAAAATAACGGAAGGCCCTTTATTCAAGTTAATGTTAAAAACCTACAGGAAAAAATGCTTTTGAATGAGAAACTTGGAGAGACAGAAAGATTTGAAGCAGATTCAGGAAATGGAATTTCAGGAGAATTCACAAGATTCCAACAGATGGAGAAGGGAATAGAGCATTTAGGTGCTGGGGAAATGGCCTGTAGAGAAAAACTAAGGTGGTTCAACTAAAACGGACTTCCCCTCTACTTTTCAGATGGTAAAGAATCTGCCTGCAATGCAGGAGACCCAGGTTCAGTCTCTGGGTCGTGAAGATCTTCTGGATAAGGGAATAGCTACCCACCCTAGTATTCTTGCCTGGGAAATCTCACTGATAAAACAATAACAATAGTTTATTGGGGGGAGCACCCCAAGCAAAGTGAGAAATACAAAACTTTTAGCCCACATTGAGTCCCTTAAAGCTATTAAACCCTTTGCCTTGCAGTACAAGGAAATCACTTTTCTCCTTGGGTATTGAGACTTTATATTCATCCCAAAGACCTATTCCACTCTGCTGAGATGAATTTGAACCCTGATACTGTCAACCAAGGGGTTGATTTATACCAGTCCTGAGGTCTCTTCAAATCTGATCCTCCTACCAGCAAGGTGCTCATTAAGAAAGTGAATTACATGCTCTGATCAGGGACAGAGCCCTCTGGAAGGACTGAGATTTTTCACTGTTACATCGTTCTTTATTGTTTAACTCTACTGCCACCATTTTCAATGTTATAAACAGATACCTTTCTGATATATAAATTTAATATATTTAGCTAATAATACATTACATTTAATATATTCCCCTCATCAGCTATGTTTGTTTTCTCTTAATTAACAAAAGAAACATGAAACATCTTATAGGATGTCTTGGCATCTTAATAAAAAATAAAACTAGGTATAACTGCCTATATGCCACCTAGAGAAGAATATGAAACAAATTTCTATGCCATCAGTTCAGTTCAGTCGCTCAGTCGTGTCTGACTCTTTGCGACCCCATGAATTGCAGCACGCCAGGCCTCCCTGTCCATCACCAACTCCCGGAGTTCACTCAGACTCATATCCATCGAGTCCGTGATGCCATCCAGCCATCTCATCCTGCCGTCCCCTTCTCCTCCTGCCCCCAATTCCTCCCAGCATCAGAGTCTTTCCCAATGAGTCAACTCTTCGCATGAGGTGGCCAAAGTACTGGAGTTTTAGCTTTAGCATCATTCCTTCCAAAGAAATCCCAGGGCTGATCTCCTTCTGAATGGACTGGTTGGATCTCCTTGCAGTCCAAGGGACTCTCAAGAGTCTTCTCCAACACCACAGTTCAAAAGCATCAATTCTTCAGTGCTCAGCCTTCTTCACAGTCCAACTCTCACATCCATACATGACCACAGGAAAAACCATAGCCTTGACTAGACGGACCTTAGTCGGCAAAGTAATGTCTCTGCTTTTTAACATGCTCTCTAGGTTGGTCATAACTTTTCTTCCAAGGAGTGTCTTTTAATTTCATGGCTGCAGTCACCATCTGCAGTGATTTTGGAGCCCCCCCAAAATAAAGTCTGACACTGTTTCCACTGTTTCCCCATCTATTTCCCATGAAGTGATGGGACCAGATGCCATGATCTTAGTTTTCTGAATGTTGAGCTTTAAGCCAACTTTTTCACTCTCCTCTTTCACTTTCATCAAGAGGCTTTTTAGTTCCTCTTCACTTTCTGCCATAAGGGTGGTGTCATCTGCATATCTGAGGTTATTGATATTTCTCCTGGCAATCTTGATTCCAGCTTGTGCTTCTTCTAGCCCAGCGTTTCTCATGATGTACTCTGCATATAAGTTAAATAAGCAGGGTGACAATATACAGCCGTGATGTACTCCTTTTCCTATTTGGAACTAGTCTGTTGTTTTTCATAAACTCCTGATTTTACAAATGCCTATTCTATGCCATAGGCATTTATAAAATCAGGAGTTTATGAAAAATGTTGATCAAAGTTTATCTCTGACCCTCATAACTCTCTACACCCTCCCTAAGATAAGCAGACAAATTATTCATTGAAAATATTGTGACAGATTTTCAAATAATCTATAATTAGAACCAAAGGAAGATTATGCCTTGCTTCATTTACCTGAAGACAAAAATTTAAAATTTAAAATGGTTAGAAATTTTTTCTTTATATTTTATGTCATAATATTTTAAACCTTTATATATTTTTAATAAGTGTTTGCATATAATATTTTAAATTCAGACCCACACCCACATTCTCTGAATATTATCTGTATTTCTTTATAGAAATCAAAAGGTAAATACCATAAGGAGACCTTATATACTATCCACAACACAGAATATTTTATGAATATTTATTGAAAGGGACATAAAGCAGGTATATGAGGAGACCAGAGCTGCAAGAAAAAGCCAAAATGTTTCCCTGTTTCTTTGAGCAGCCCATTTCTTCATCTAGAAACATGCAGTCCTTCTTAATACTCCATTTAAGGCAGGAAGTTGCTCCAGAACAAGACTTCTCTCTCTAATTACCAACACTCTACTTTTCAAGCTATTTCTCCCAGAGAAAACGGTGAATATGTAATTCAGGATCTCATTCAAATAGGTTGTCATCATCACACATTCCAATGTCCATTTTGCTAAAGAAGCAGCTGCCAGGAAATGTACAAATGCTTCTGCCCATTGGGTTCATAGAAGCCAGTGGCCTCCTTTTCACCAAAGAGGAAAACTTTCAATAGAGTTTTAGATTCAGGATGACATTAGGATTCAGTACATTCCATACCCAAGGAAGAGAAGATAATAGGAGTTTGACTCTCATTCTTCCCCCATAACAGAATGGGAGACACCTTTCTCCCCTCTGTTAAAACACAGTAGAGGAAAAGTAAATGCCTTATTTCCCTGGAGCAAAACTAAAATGTTAAGATTTTAGTTTGTAAAACTGTCAAAGGTGTGGACTTTAAGAAGAGGAAAAAAATGCAAATAATTGAATGATTCGTCATGGATCTACTCAAGCATGACTTAAAATGTTTGCTTTTCCTTATGCTTAAAAAAAAATCCTCAGCACCTTATACTGTGGGCCTATCCTATTATTTATCTGTTACAATGTATTGCCAGGTTCCCATATATAAATCATGTTTGATCAGTATGCTACAAAAGGACCCAGGATATCCCTAAATCTGCAGTTAGATCTGACTAGAAAATTTTGCACTTAATTTTGAAGATGTTCAATATTAAATCTTTTATTTTGCCATAAATACTTAAAAATCCTTCTGTAACCCCAACCCCATTCTTACCCAAATCCCCTCTATTAACCAAATTCAGAATGTGTTCTGAAGTACACAGGTGATATCAGACAATTTTCATTAATTGGTGTTATCACAAATCTACACAAAATTCAAAAGATAAAGTATCACAAATTAATTTTAATCCATTAGAGATTTCAAGGATTCTACACTTTTAAAATATTCTGATAGAAAGTTAAAGCCAGTGCACGATGAGAGCCCAGCAAACTATATTTACTGTGTTAATGTACCATTTGTCTTCTGGGCAAGTAACTAAAGGTCATTTGTTCTTCATGGCAAGTGTTGAAAATAGTTTACATGGAAGGTCTAACTTAAAGGAACAATGTGAAACCCCTCAGGCCTAAAATGACCTTTTTATGCCAACACAGATGTCCAAGCCTCTTAAAGAGGGGAGTTGTGATGTTTGCACTCTGATTTCCAGTTACTTCAACTCCCTTTTCCTAAATGCCTCTGATGGAGAAATTAGAATCCTTTCCTGCTTGTAGATCTCGGTATACTTGAGCAACCATCAGAGCCAGGTATCAAAGTTGAATGTTGGTCTGAAAAGGAGCAAATTCCCCAGACTACATTTGTCAAGTGAGAGGGAGATTGCAGGAGAGAGAAGCACACGGTAAAATCTGTTTGGGGGGACTTCCCTGGTGGCCAAGAGGCTAAGACTCTGAGTTCCCAATACAGGGGTCCCAGGTTCAAACCTTGGTCAGAGAACTAGATTCCACATGCCGCAGTTAAGACCCAGCACAGCCAAAGAAACAAATAAAAAATGAAATCTGTTAGGAGGTAGGGAGTTATTCCCATTCCCTGGGGTCTGAGCAGGCTTCTGGGAGACTGGACAGTCACACAGTGCCTGGCAGAAACCCAAGCCTGAGCATGCCTCCTTCAGAGACAAGAAGGTATGAGGGAAGAGGAATAAAGATAAAAGAAGATAAGGCCTGCAATTAAGATTATAACCTATTTCACTCGACCAGAAACCTTTGCTTCCAAATAGCTGGGAGCTTTTACGAACTCATGCCTCCAGACCTGCCAGTAAAAATCAGAACTGTCAAGTGGTGAAAAAGAAACAACCATCCAATTAACACTTACCCATTTTCATGGTCAAGTTGGCCACATTTCTCATCATCCCAAGGAGAGATCCGGGAGAGAAAAAAAAAAAAACACAACAACTGATAGAAACGAAGCGGGGTATATGTATTCACTTACTCTTCCAGATCAGCTGGAGTTGATCTTTCCCTCAGGCTTTGCTAACCACACATCAGGGTTTCTGTCTATGAAATGCACAGAAAATGCACCTAAATGCACCTAAAACATCTAACTTTTAACGTGATGTATAAAGACACCTAGATTTGAACTCACTCTGTACTGCCCACAGGGACAGAAGGCAAAATAGATGTTGAAGCCCTAACAGCAAACGTTTCTTGGGTTCACAAGTCCTCCTGCTGTTTATGGCAGACTTCACACGTTCAGCATGCTGCTTCATCACATTTGGGTGGCCAAACAATAGCACAGGACAGACACCGTGATGGACAGAAGAGAAACCATTTGTTCTCCACTGTGATTTTCTCCAGTCACATATTTTATCACTATGTGGGGCAAGAGAAGCACCTGGGGCACCTAGAACAAATTCTGATTTTAGTTTGAACTCGTATGCAATTCTTAATTAAAGAAAAGAATTGCCTCCTGTAATTTTGCCCTGTGGCTTCCCAAACTTTTTCGTGAGATGGGCAATGGACAGTTAAGAGAGAAAAAGAGGAAAGAGATGGCTTTCATAGTACTTTTGAATCAGCTTCCTCCTGTTTACTAACAAGTAAACTAGCCTGTTGTCCTTTTTGATGAAGATATATTTGTCTTTAAATATGACCATTAGTACTATGCCTGCACATTTTGAAACAGGTATGAAGCCAGTATACCCAAGTGTGGCTGAAACTCGAATAGTTATTTTTTTCCACTTACACAGGAAAACTCAGGGAAAAATTGGTTACATGGGCAACTCACAGTTTCTTTTGGAATGCTTTCATGGAAATTCAGGCTGCATTTTATACACACATCATATTTTTTAAATGGCGTTGTGTGGGTGGGTTGGAGGCACATGAAGAGCTCCAAAATCCATATAAATATCAAAAATGGGCATGGAGAAACTCTCTCATTTCCTTTTTATTGTCTATTGCTCACTTTTGAACTTCCTTGTAGCATGATACTCTAATATTCCTTTCTGCCTATTTTAACTTAAACATTAGCACCAGACTTCTAAAACACATGGCTCAAAATGACATCACTCTTTCAGAAAAAGAGTTTTAAAATAACTAAAACCAAAAGAAACTGCCACATTCAAAGTAAGAGGTTGGACAAGCTCACCCTTACTCTCTTCATCCCAAAGCCAACCAAGACAGACAAACAAACCAACAAACAGAAACCCAACATCTCTTTTTTTTTTTTCTCTTCGTGTCAGAGCTGCTGCCTGGGTGGTATCCATTCATGCTAGCTGGTGTGCACTTGAAGTGAAGGGACTAGTTAATGGGGAAATTACAGATGACTGTATGGTGGGTTCTCTGATTTACATCTGTGGTAAAACCCACGGAAACTGATCTGTAACTCTGACTTGAGTCGGCCCCTCACATGGAAATTTTTCCAGCCTGTGGCAGCACCCAAAAAGGCTTTCTGGGAAGGGCTCAAGAGTCTCCTCTTCCTAGGTAGCCCTTGTCAGAGTACTTTAACCTCCTTTATAATACCAATCATGAGTGTCCCAAACACCCCTTGCAACCCTCATCACCAAAGCAATGCTCACTAAAGTCACATGCTGATGTTTGGTTAAAAACAAATTTTTTTCACTCAATGCAAAATGATACATTTGAGATTCTGAAAGTTAGAAATAACACTTGAATCTAAGTTTTAAAAGGGAGCACATACAAAAGCTTTCTGAAGTACCGCTGCTACTGCTAAGTCACTTCAGTCATGTCCAACTCTGTGTGACCCCATAGACGGCAGCCCACCAGGCTCCGCCATCCCTGGGATTCTCCAGGCAAGAACCCTGGAGTGTGTTGCCATTTCCTTCTCCAGCGCAGGAAAGTGAAAAGTGAAAGTGAAGTCACTCAGTCGTGTCTGACTCTTCATGACCCCATAAACTACAGCCTACCAGTTTCCTCCATCCACAGGATTTTCCAGGCAAGAGTACTGGAGTGGGGGCCATTGCCTTCTAACCAAAGCATACTAAATGCCCCATATAGGAAACTATAAAGGAGAACAAGGGGATAAAGACTAATGAAGGGACAAAGAAATATATGTAAGATAAACATCCATTATGATAAACGCTGAGATCACATTTCAAATCCAGGGCTGTCCAATGCAGGTAACACTCTCAAAGTATGTAAGTAATGGATCTCAGTCTACTGAGATTGTTGTACTGTTTTCTCATGGCATAAGAAAATGCTTTGCCTTTCCCATTATAGAGATTTGCTGTTTCACACTCCTAGTAAACAAAAAACTGGGGTAAATGATGAGCCAACAAGTCACTACATGTTCAAATGCATTTGCTGCATTAGGAATCCAACGTCTTCACTCCATTTAATTGCTTTGAGGCAATGAAGTATAAACAGCTTTGGTTAAAGCAAGAACTACAGGCACATACTCACCAAATTCTTGGTCATATTGAAATTCTTAAGCTCAAACCAATCAAAAGAGGAAGGAAGAACTACCATCTGCCTCCCTTTCATAATAGCCTGTTAGATTCACACATTTCAGACTGGTTAAAAAAGATTTCACAATTCAAAGTCCAAATGTAGCAACAATGAAAACTCAAAGCACTGAAAATAGCTGTTGATTTTGGTTACTAGCTAAAAGGCAAGTAATAAAGGACAAAAATACCTTCTGATTGATTGTTTAATCTCATTCCCCCGACTTAAAAGTCTCTGAAAAGTCTCACTCTTATTGGTGTGAAGCAAAGATACTAAAATTTTCCCCCATAGGAAATATCTTACCAAGTTTCAAATACATTGCATACTGTGGTACATCTATCTCAGGACATTTGGTAAAACTGGACAACTGCAAAAAGTGAAGGATGGATTCTAGCCCATGTGGTACGAGACTCAGTAATAATCCTAAATGATAAAAAGTAATCATTTCACAGACTTTGGTAAAGTTGCTTTGAAAAGTCAATGATTCAGTCCCCTCAAGTATTAATAGAAACAGAGACTCAGGGTTATAATAAACACTTAAGGCCATCTTGTCATTGGCAAGTGATGCTAAACAATGTTACCATAACTGAATGACTTCTTGGAATCGACAAGGATACTTATGTAGTTTGTTCTTGATACTTCTGATGAAAATTGCCCTTTTATGAAAGAATGGACTATAAAATAGTTTAGATTTACTGCTATACACAAGGTCTCAGATATTAAGTTAAGATGTGAGTTTTCATGCATTAAATTTTTTTAAAGAAAGAATTCGCTAAAATGAGAAAATTCAAAGGAAAGGGCTACCCATTCCACTATTCTTACCTGGAGAATCCCATGGACAGAGGAGGCTGGCAAGCTAGAGTCCATGGGGTCACAAAGAGTCAGACATGACTGAGCAACTAACACACATGCACACACACAAACATATATAAACACTATTCAAGCTTCTTGATGACTTCTTTCTCTCTTTCTGCTTCATTAAGTAAAATATTTTAATTGCCATGAGCACAGCTGTTAACATAACATGGTCTTTCCTGGTGTCCAAACCCTATATTCACAAGCTGGTTTGCCAAAAGGGCACAGTTTCCCAAAGGAATTCTATGTTTGTTAGACATCTGCCCTATCCTATAGTTTTCAATAAATTACACCCTTCTTAACACTATGAGGTTTTGTCCGTGGGCTGGGAGTGGCTCTCTTACTTTCTTCTAATGAGTTAGTTTGAAATCTCTGGCTAAAAGTCAGTTTCAGTGGTACTCAAACTTGTCAAGATCATCAAAAACAAGGAAAGTCTAAGAAACAGTCACAGTAAAGAGAAGCCTAAGGAGATATGATATTACATGTGATGTGATGTCCTGGATGAAGTCCTGGAACAGAAAAAAATGATATTAAAGAAAGATTAAGGAAATGGCAACCCACTCCAGTATTCTTGCCTGGAGAATCCCATGGACGGAGGAGCCCGGTGGGCTACAGTCCACGGGGTCGCAAAGAGTCGGACACGACTGAGCGACTTCACTCACTCACTCACTCAAGGAAACAGGAATAAAGTACGGATTTTAGTTCATAATAATGTATCAATATAGGCTCATTAATTGTAATTAATGTGCCATGCTAATATAAGACATTAATAACAGAGGAAACCAGAGGGAGAGTGGTGTATGGGAACTCTCTGTACTACAATTTTGCTGTCTATCTAAAACTCTTCTAAAATAGAAAGTATATTTTTTAAAAAGTCAGTGTCAGTAGTGATGCAATTGAGTCCTCTTTAAATGCAAAAGTACTTGTATCAGTTGATAACATCTTCAACTGTAGAATGCACTGGCTGATGTGAAAGAACTGAAAAAAATTGACACAGGCTCTTTAGAAATAATAGTATGTATTGAGATTCCCTGCCTACAGCAAAAATAACTTCAAGGTTTTCATGTTTTAAAAAGAGGGAAAATGTTTGGGGAAAGCATACTGACATATAGAATGTATACATGGAATGGCTGCATAGGAAAATCACTCCAGTCCCTTCTCTTCTCCCACCAGCAGACAGCACTATGCAGGGTATAATACAATATGGACACAGCTCCTCTTGCACTTATCAAGTATATAAAGGCAAGATAATTGTGGGACCTGAAGGGTTTACTGCTCCCTGTAGATCAGTTGTGAAGTGAGAAACTGAGATATGTTTTCTAATCCAGGACATCCAATAAAAATGATAGCAGATAATAATACCTTTGAAAGTTTTAAAGTGCTTCACATTTATTATTTCATTTTATCCTCACAATAACTGCATGAAACAGAGAGCAAACATTATTATTAGCAGAGTTTATTAACAGATAAAACAAAGACACAAAAAGGTTACTAAAACTTATAGGAAGTCAAACTATAAGTAAGTAACCAAAATCAAATGAGGGTCCAACTCTCCCAACTTCAACCTCCCACTTTAACTTGTACCTGGGAATAATGTGCTTTCAGGAAAAGAACTTTCTTATCTTAATGTTGTGTTTTATAGTAGAATGCATAGCAGTCTAAGAACAAGAGTCTATGGTGAGACAGTTCCAGTGTACCACAATTTCATATAAAACATAAATGCTAAATAAAATGAGAAAGGCATGGTAGCATAAAATAAAACTGATCATTTTTTTCTACAGTTTCAATGTAATAAAAACAAATACCAAAAAACTAGTATTGCTTACAGAACTAACTAAAGAACTTATTATTTACAGAATTCAACTTTATCTCCAAAGATACAGACTAAAGGGCCAATAATTTTGATCTGATTATTGCATATTATGTCATTTTGCCTTAAAAAAGTAATTGTATTCTGTGATATTATGATATCGTGACAACTTGGAATATTCACTGCTAATGTACCATCAATAGCAACTTTTGTTATAAAATAGCTGTAGCCCATCTTGCTTTCAATGAACCGATGTCACCTAAAGGATATCTAGTTATTACCTGACATTTACTCAACAAAAAGTGAAATTTAGTTCTTGTTCCATTTGGCTACAACTAGAAAAGTATCAGAGTGATTTAGTCATCCCATGACTATGTAGTGAGTGTCTGCTATGGGCCCTGTGCTAGAATATGGACCCAATGTGAATCAAACAGACTCAGTGCAGTAAGAACTTAGTTTAATCAAGAGAGGCCAGTATTGTATCATTAAATACAGGATCAGAAGACTTGAAGAGAATATCAGAAACCCTCCTGTTCTTGTTTTTTTTCCTTCCTCCACTTACAACTACAAATGAGTTCACAAGGTAGTTAAAATACTAGGAAAGTTATTTGGAAAAGATACTTCACAAAATGACCATCGGGAAGTTAATTCCAGAGAACTTAACCTGGTTTTAATAATGAATCTGGATGCTGGTTTCTTTTCTGTTTAAGTGAGTATTTGAGACCAACGGTTACTCTGAGGTCAACTTCCAGGACAATAACATCAAGACACAGTCATTTATAGTTTAGGTTCAAACATCTGATTAAAGAAAATGTTTTAAGTTGTAAAGTATATATCTCATGACACACTAACATCCAAATCTTCACTACTTATGAATAACTACTTATTAATTAGTGTAACCAGAGAAAGTGTAGATTTGAGAATAAAAATCCAAAGGGTAATGGGAGGGTGGTGTGTGGTAGAGCAAAGAACACAGACCTACATCTCGAGTGAAGTCTTAAGAGAGTCCTTTCCTGGCCAAGTTAAAGTTGGGATTTGACTCTGGATAATTTCTAAGTCTTATAAATCTCTTAGGTTTTTAAACTATATTTGAGAATTAAACATGAAGTGAATCCCATCAATTTATTTTATGACAATAAATTCAGTAGAATACACCACAAAGATGTAAATTATTCAAGGGAGAGCAAATTTGAAACAGTCTAATCTCAAAACCAAACAGTGCTGAAGCTGAAGAACAGTAGTCTC